>NW_007126458.1:130990-172931 GCF_000164805.1 Carlito syrichta
GGAAGGAAGGAAAGAAAGAAAGAAAGAAAGAAAGAAAGAAAGAAAGAAAGAAAGAAAGAAAGAAAGAAAGAAAGAAAGAAAGAAAGAAAGAAACTTGTTTTATAGCCTGGTATACCTTGGTGGATGTGCCCTTTTCCCTTGAAAAGAATGTTTAAATTAAACTGTTACTCAAATCTTCTATATCATCAGTGAATGTATTTAAATCTAGTTCTAACAAATATTCAGAGAGGAGTCTTAAAATCTCCTACTATGATTTTGAAATTGTCTATTTATTCCTTTAATCCTTTCCACTTATCCTCATATGTGTTGAAGTTCTATTATTATACGTATAGCCATTTATAATCACTTTGTCTTCCTGACTAATTCTTCCTTTTATAACTATGAAATTTCCTTTCTCTGTTTCTGGTAATACTCTTTCGCCTGAAGTCTGTTTTATCTGATATTGACATGGCTAGTCCAGCTTTTTTATGCATACTGTCTGTTTGTTATATCTTTTTTCCATTTACTTACTTTCAAGAAATCTGAGTCTTTATATATAAAGTGTGTCTCTTGCAGACAATATTTAATTGAATATTGCTTTTTAAAATTCTTTCTGATTATCTCTCTTGTTTGAGCACATCAACTATCAAAATTTAATGTAACTATTGATGTGGCTGGATTTAGCTGTACCATTTTATTATTTGTTTTTCTGCTTGTCCCTCTACTTTTTGTTCCACTATTCCCCTTTAATTGCCTTCTTTAGAATATTTGGTATTTTTTACCATTTCACTTTTTACTCCTTGGGTTTTCTTAGTTACACCTCTTTATGCTTTTATTTAATAGTTGTTTGAGGAATTACCATATAATCATTAACCATGAGCCGTCTACTTATAGTTAATACCGGGGATGCCAAAAAAACACGTACTTATTTTAAGTGATATTACCTATGTATTACTTTTAATTCACATAATCAGAAGTGTCTGGATGCTGATGGTAACCACTCTGAGTACCTCTTGTAATTGCAGAAGTCAACTGTGACTTGTACTCATCTATTACTATCAGTTTATATTGAAGATGACAATTTTAATACAGTTCTTTCCTTTCTTGAAATGTATATACATTTTTGGCACCGTCTATTTTATACCATTGCATGCAGAGTATAGAACCTTTTCAGTATGATATAGCTGGTATCTGTAGTGCATCTATGTGCCTTAAGAGCGTCACAAGACAATTTTATAATTTTTCTCAAAAGATATGTATATTTAAAATTAAAAAGAAAAAGAGAAACCTTTAATATTTATTCAGATAGTTACCATTTCTGGTACTTTTTATTCATTCCTGTATATCCAGGTTCTCTTCTGGCATCATTTTCCTTCAGCTTGATGAATTTGCTTATGCATTTCTTGTAGTGAAGTCTGCTGGCAAGAAATTATTTTTATATTTTCTTGCCCTGAAAATATAGTTATTTCACCTTCATTCCTAGAGGACATTTTATCTTCTGGGTTGAAAGGGTTTTGTTTGTTTGTTTGTTTTTGTTTGTTTTTCTTCTAGCTTCTATGGTTTCTGAAGAGAAGTCTGTGGTTATTTAAACTAACATTTTCCTTTATACGGTGTGTCGTCTTTACCCACCTGTTTTTAAGATTTTATCTTTATCTTTGGTTTTCAGCTGTTGGATTGTTATTTTCTAAGTGTGGTTTTCTGTGAATATGTAATATTTGAAGTGTGCTGAACTAATTTTTTTTTTTTTTTTTTTGGGTTGGAGTCTCACTCTCCCGCCCAGGTTGGAGTGCAGTGCCATGCTTACGGCCACCCCAGCATCGACCTGCTGTGCTCTGGCAATCCTTCTGCCTTTGTTGAACTCTTGAAGTCTGTAAATGTATTTATTTTACCAAATTTGGAGAGTTTTGGCCATTATTTCCTCTTAGACTCTCCTTGTTGGACTAATTACCTGATGTGAGACTTTTAGATATTGTCACACTGGTACCTGAGGATCTGTTCATTTTCTTCACCATTTTTCTCTCTCTTCTTTAGTTTGATCTATCTACAAATTTACTGAATCATTCCCTTGCTATTCTTCTATGAGGCCCATTCGATTATTCTTTATTTCAGATAGTGTTCTGCTAAGTTTTAATCTTTCCACTTGGTTTCTTTTTATGCTTTCTATTTTGCTGCTGTAATGTTCTATCTTTTCATTTATTTCAAATATGCTTTCTTTTTTTTTCATTGAACATAGTTGAAAATAACTACTTTAAAGTTTTTTCTCAGGTTTTAACATCTGACTCATCTCAGGGCTGACATCTGTTTATTTTCTTTTCCATTTAGAATGAGTTACATTTCCCTAATGTGTGTGTGTGTGCATGTGTATGTGTGTGTGTGTTTGTGTGTGTGTAGAGCAATCTTAGATTGTATTCTGGACATCATGAATCTTATGTTATATAAACTCTGGTTTTTGTTATAGTCCTCTGGAAAACATGTCTTTTTCTTTAAAAATCTTAGCAGATGATTAACTCAGGTAGATTGAAACTTTAGGTTCTCTCTTGCCTTTGTATACAGAGGTTGAGACCTCAATTTATTTTTGAATCTTTGCTATGCTGCTGTGAGTATGTTCCATAGAAACACCATTAAGGTATGATCCTGAAACTTACAGGTTCATGTACAGCTCTTTCTTCAGCTCTCTTTCCTGCATGGTTTCCCCATAACTCTCTGGTTGTCAGCCATGGCTGTCTGACTACTTTTCTGTGATACCTCTGACCAGAAAGATAAGCATTTTTTAAATTGAAGTTTTAGGCCTGTCATCTGCCACTTTATAAACTATAGGCCATGCCCAGGTCAAAACTTCCTCCAAAATGGGAAACTCAACCCCATGTAAGACACTTCTCCAAGTTTGAACTCCCTCTACAATCTGCCTGGTTTTGTTTACTATTTGGAATCCTCAGATAGTTCTTTTTTATAATTCATTCAGAGTTTACAGTTTCTATTAGTGGGAAGATTGGTCTGAAGTAGGGCTTAAACAATGAAACTCTCATATCATTTTCATTTAACCACAGATAAAACAATTAAGTCCTCTTTGTGGTCCATTGCCACTCTGGAGTCTTCTGAAGCTTATTCAGTGAAGCACCATCTAGCAACCAAAATTAATTAAAAGCAATTCAAACAATATTTGTCTCTTCCAAAGAAGGCTGATGAGAATCCAATTAAACCCATAGCAATACTTTTTTAAATAGTCTTTGTTCATTGTTCTAACTTTCAGTTATCTCATGCCTGCATTTGCTCTGAAGTCTCACTCTGAAATACCAAATAAACTGGAAATTCAACCCACATAGCCTTTTCACTCTTGCTCCTCATCCCTTCGTTCTAACTTTCTCTTCATAAAAACAGTTATTGTTTTTCCTTTTCAATGCAAGTTGATAAAACTAATTTTCTCTGCAAAATTGTGCTGTTTGCATCCTTATTCTGAGCAGCTTACAATTAGGAACCAAGATGGCAAACTCAGTGTCTCCCTGGGAAAATGGAATACCAATGAGGAGGAGGCCAAATGTCCAAAAATAGAATATGTTTGGTAGGGAGGGGCAATAGGAAGGAGGACATTGCAAATACTGCTCTCATGATTTAATAAGTCAATACTATTTAATTTTTACTATTATATGTGTATGATATATTATCTATTTACCCTGTGGATATATAATGTATGGAATTTATATTTATTCATAACATAGCATATAATTTGGACAATTTTATAATGTTTTAATTTTTCTGAGCAAAGCATAACTTCAACAGCCCTTCTTTGAATTCCCAGAAGAATTCCAGAGTCTCATAATACCATTTACCAATGTCATTATATGTGCCATACACCTGCTAAGAAACGTGCATACATTGTTTTATCGAACTTCATTACAACTCTCAAGGTAGGCATTGTTTTCATTTACAAATGAGGAAACTGAGGGTCAGAAAGGTTAAGCAACTTGCTCAGAGTTACACACCTATTAAGAAGATGGAAATGAGATTTGAACCTAGGTGAGACTCTGTCTCCCTTTTTGATGTCATAAGCTGCCACCCAAGCAGAATTTGACGACATGGAAAAGATATAGCAGGGAGTGTGGTGCTGTGAAAATAACATTTCAAAGAGAAGGCAAATATTCAATGCTAATTTGGGGTGAAATTGCCGCAAAAACTCTGCAACCCCTGCAACTTTTCTTTTCCGTCTTTCTCTGTGTCTACAACAGAAATAAAAATGCACTTCACAATAATCTTCAAAATTGTTTTAGAAATAAAATGAGAAGAGCTATGAACCATTGATGAAAATATAAGTGATTATAATCATATTTAGCCCAACTCACAAACTAAAACTTCCTTTTCTAAGTTTTACAGTTACGACTTCAACAGAGAAGGACCCAGGAACAACTGGCTAACCAAGGCATTATACCACGTGAGTACCTGCATCTCTTACTTGTTGAAATACAACCATAGGACCGTGCCACTTGGGAGCTGGAAAGTGCCTCAGAGGTCATTTCGTCTAAGCCAATGTATTGGGTCTCCCAAGATCCTCATAGAATGATTTGTCAGCAGAAACCCCAGACCTGGAATACTTTGCCCCAACTGCTACCTACACACCTGCAAAAGTTTTCTTTTAATGATACTGGTATTGCCTAAAATTCTAATATGGTAGGTTAATTCTTAGGGGAAAAAACAATTCCCTATGAGCATCTCCCACCATTTTACTTTTACAATTGAATATAATCACTATTCTTTCCAGAAGCATCAATCACAAAATCACCTCCTCAGTTCCAGTTCTGTTTGGAATATTTGAGTTCATGAGTAACTGAATATTGTCAAGCATTTCCTTTCTTAAGTAACAGTATCAGTTTAACATAAATGATATAACATTAAATCACTGGCCGCAATCTGGAAAAAACTTCCTTCCCAACAAAATTTAAAAGTCAAGATCCATAATGACTCATAGAAATCCAGGTTTCTGTACAGTGCTATCATGACAATTACTTGAGAGTTTAGTTCACAACAGGTGGAAGTTTGCCCTCGATAAATTGTCTTATAATTAGTGATATGAGATACCTATGATCCATGGCCTAAAAGATGTTAAGTATAGTCTGTACTTCAGAGCTAAAACAGAGCTAAGAAATGTTCAGGCTTTTTCTTTTATAATTCAAAAGTAACTCTTCATTAATGGCTAAGCCCTAAAAACAGTAAACAGTAGGTGATTTTAACAATGGAACAAACTTTTTAGAGATTTTCTAAGTACAACAGAAACAACTCATTCTGAAATTTCAAAGCTGTTTAAGCAGCATTTATAACTATGATGAGTAACCAAAAGAGCAAGTCTACATGTGCCCTGTCTCATCTTGGTCAACCCTTCCTTGGAGAAAGAAACCAAAGTTCTGCAGATGTCAGGTCAGGTAAATATAATTTTACTCAAAGCTGGTCATCTATGCCCTCCCTGATGCTTCTTTCTCCTTAATTCTGGAAAGACAAATGGAGCAGATGGACCCAGGACCTTTCAGTCAGCCCAAGTTTTACACAACTGATTTCAAGTTTGACCCATGTGTTTAAATACGCTGAGCCTTGGTCAAAAAGCTGGCATTTGGATGAAAAAAAGCAGTTTGTAGGAGTACATAAGATTAAATCTGAGAATCAGTAGAAATACCCAATGAAGATAGTAATTAACACTATAATACATTTTTAAATAACACCTCTCATGTAGGTTGTATAAATCAAATGTTCATTTGTATAGTCAAGTCTATGGAAATAATAATATTTTGTTCTCTGGGATTTCCAGAATCAAATAGCACAGATGTCAACAAAATGCCGTTTAACAGAAATTTTGCATTTGTTTTTCATTGCATCATTAAGATAATTTCCAGGGGGAGAAAAAGTCCTACAAATAATGAAAGGATCTTTGTTTTTAATTCAGCAAAATGATAAAGGTTTTACTAGTCTTTGGCTACCTCCTCTCAACCAGCCTTTCCTAGAGTGCAGATTCTAGTGTAGGAGAGTGTCTAAGCTGCATCAGGTGTCTCTCTGGGACAGAACCCTTTCTACTTAGCTCTTTTCAGAAAGGTAGACCCAGGGCGAATCTCTTCCCCTGCTGGTGGTTAGCCTCTTCAATCCAATCAGAGGTTAAATGTGTAGTCTACACAGTGCAGAGTAGCGTGTTTCTGCAGGCACCTAAGGATATATGTGTAAATGCAAGTGATCAGGAGAAGGAAAGAGAAGCCAAGAGTCTTGGGGTCTTGTCAATTCAATCTGATCGACAAATTTTATTATACATCACGCTACGTTCAAGTACAGTTCCAGGCATGATAGGAATGACAATAATGAGCAAGACTGGTCCTTTGGAAAGATTCAAGATATTAGAGAAAGGGTGATAAAAAGCACACATAAGTATAATTCAATGTAAAACTCATTACATTCCACAAGAAAAGTTTTTTATTTCTTCATTCTATCATGCAACTTTTTGAAACAGAAGGAAAGAAGAAAAGACAAAGGAAGGAGGGAGAATGGAAGGAAGAAAAGTTAGTAGTCCTCAAATGTGACTGAATTCTGTGATTTTTAAATTATATTATTGGTAAATGAAGTTTATATTATGCACTATATATGCATATATGTATGCATATATACACACACTGGTTAAAACAGTGTCATGGGCCTCTGCCCCATTTACTAGGTCTCTTCTCATTTCTTCCAGAAGCCCTCTGATAATTCTCTCTCGAGTATTGGTTCTCTTTAAAACAGAGCTTGAAAATCCCTGACCTATCACAATCCACTTTTGTCTTTAGTGTCCATGAAACTGAGGTTGAGGAGGCCTAAGAAAGTATTCAAATATCCCAAAGCCAGATCTAATGTGGTCCCATTTCCTGTAGTTTTGATTTAAATACATGCAAGTTAAAATTATTCATAAAGTTTGAAACAATTGCAATCCTCCACAAAACTGTCAAATTTGTCATAAATTGCCAAAATTTCCAAGCTGATGACCAAGTGAACGGTTAATTGTCCTGAGATTATTATCATATAGCAATGCTATTTTTTTTTTTTTTTTTGAGTTGGAGTCTCACTCTGCCCAGAGAGGAGTGCAGTGGCACGCTTCCGGCCACCGCAGCTTCGACCTGCTGCGCTCCGGCGATCCTTCTGCCTCAGCCTTTCAAGTAGCTGGAACTACAGGAGCGCGCTACCATACCTGGCTAATTTTTTTATTTTATTGTAGAGATGAGGCCTCGCCAAGTTGCCCAGGAGGGTCTCGAACCCGCGGGCTCAGGCAATTCACTCACCTAAGCCTCCCAAAGCTCGGGATTACAGGCTGAGTCACCGAGCCCGGCTAGCAATGCTATTTTTAACTGGCAAACATAAGCACCCTGCCATCAATTAGTTTTGAGTTTTACATTGGGTTGTCTTCATGCCTTATTCATTGAGAAAAATGCAATCCCCTCCAATCGTGGCAGAGTTGATGCCAGCACCTATGTCTCCTGATCCCTGCCTAGGCCCCATTTCTCAAATGTTCAAAATGAATCACTTGACCTTTAAAAACATATATGTTGCTATCATAAAGCATACATTTTTGTGGTCAAAAAATTCGGTGGGAATTTGGAAAATTTTTAAAAATAATAATCTATGAAAATGCCAAGGATAAATCAATGATTTTAATGAATTGATTTCAGGTTCTACACCATAATCTATGCCTCACCATGATGAACATTGAGTGAAAAAATTCCACTGACTTAGCTATATGGCAGATTGCAATTCAATTGCACTCCAAAATGATGTTCAAATTACAAGGTTTCTTCCCTACTGAGGCTAATGAGCTGAATGATGTGCAATTTTTAGTTGACTAATGCAACTAGTCTAAATGGATTGATATTTTCTTCTCTTTTTCTGGGCATGCATCTTTCAGGTTTTGATGTTGCTGCTGAGTAACAAACAGTCCATAGCAACGAGCAATAAATTGTTTTTTATAATCCCCCTGAATCACTTCTCTTAAGCATTTACTTTGTTCTTATTTGTGTGCATTATGAGTTTAGGATTTTCCCTGAAGGGCTTTGAATTTCTTTCTTTCTTTCTTTCTTTTTTGAGTTGGAGTCTCACTCTGTTGCCCAGGCTGGAGTGCAGTGACACACTCATGGTCACCGCAACCTCTACCTGCTGTGCTTTGGTGATCCTTCCACCTCAACCTTCCAAGTAGCGGGAACTACAGGCACACGCTACAATGCCCAGCTTATCTTTTTATTTATTGTAGAGATGAGGTCTTGCCAAGTTGCCCAGGCTGGCCTCAAGCCCCCGAGCTCAGGCAATCCTCTCGCCTTGGCCTCCCAAAGTGCTGTGATTACAAGCTAAGCCACCATGCCCAGTGACTTTGAATGAATTCAAAGACACATCTCTGACTTTTAGTCAAAATGGTCAGTGTTCTGTGGCCAGCACAGAAGCCTTAAAAAAACTTTAAATAGTGGGCAAAGAATTCCATTGTTTGGACTTATCTCCAAAATCCTACCTCTAAATCTCAAAATGAAAATTTTGAATTGCCCACTTTATCACCATCAACTAGGATTCAAAGGGAATGGCTACACTATTCTTCCCTTTGAGGGTCAGGGCTGCAAGAAGACAACAAGGTCCTCTACGTTTTCATGGCTTTAAGACAGAGTCAACCTTTCCCCTAGACCTACTAGGTCTGTTCATCATTTCTTATGCAAATTTTCTCTACTACAGTTCTTTTTCTTGGGTATCACTCTCCTGGGCAAAGTCTTAAATGACTCCATTTTATTCCAAACACTTCAGAAGCCTTAGTATAGAAGGATGACTAGTTGTGAGGATTAGACTCAATAAAATGGTTACAAAGCACTTCAGCAAATATCTATCAATCATCTGCTATGTGAAAGACTCTGGGGAACATACATAGAGGAATCAGACACGATTTTTTTCTTTTGAATTGTTCACAGTCTAGAAGGGGCCCCAAGTCATCCTCATTTAATTGTCCCCATTAACAATTTTGTACAACTTCATGCCACTGCACAAGAGTGCGTGTCTAGGAAGACTGAAGGAAAAATCACCTTTTCTTTCCCTCTTCCTCTATTACTGAAGTGAGCCTATAAAGCCAGGGAAGAGAAAAGAGATGGTTTAACTCATTCTACTGGTATACAGAGGTCAAAATTAGAGAGCTAAAATGAATTTTCGAGGACATGGAGCCCAAAGAGGCTACTTCTTGCCCCCAGAGTCTCAGAGAAAGTTGCCGCTGGTCAGAATGAAATGTCTAGGCAGCCTGATTCCACAATCTGATCAATGTAAATGAATTTAAAGATACAATGAGCTGTCTATGAATGGTGCTGCCTTTATTTTTTTTGCAGACTAATCCAAGCTACAGCAGCCACATACTTACTGCAAAACCTTGGTAAATCCCTGAATTCTGTGATACTTCTGAATAGCAAGAAGAATGACCGGGGCAATTCCTGCACCCACCCCACATGGTTTCACGATAGTTTTGAGAAGTTGACTGGACAAAGTCTCTTTTCTTTTTCTCAGCGCATTCATTTGACTTGGCTTTTCCCTACAGCACCCTGCCACACACTGTCGGCTGTTTGAGCAGTACACGGCACAGGGAAATTAATCTGTCTGCCTCTTCCCTTCTTTCTAACATCTCAGATTCAGAGATAGGAAAAAGTGCTCTGGATATTCATGCCAATTCCATTTGGGTCAAAAATCCTACCTTCTTTCTTTTCCCTTGTCTCTCCTTTAATTTTCCAATTCCCCATTTCTTAAAAGCTAGAAAACCAGTAATTGCAGGCATACTTTGAATTTGCCTTTGTACCTGCCTTCTAAGAAATTCCAAAGTATTCACATATATTGCCTCAAATCCTCCAATTATGCAAGCCAGATCTTAAACATTACAAAGCTACATTTGGAAAATACACTGTTTTTAGAACCTTAAGACTATTGTTGAAATACTGAATGAGCAACATATTACTATCCTAAAAAGAAAATAAAATTTCCAAAGCATTATCACTATACATAGCGTGTATCCCATTTGCTCAAAAGAAAAGTGCTCGTGATCTGATTTGTCTTTAAAAGCGAGGCAGAGAGAAGACAAGCATAACTAGGCCCATTTTATAGGTGGGAAACTGAGAGCACAGGAAAACTATCAGACTTGTTCAAAGTTATAACAAAAATAGATGACAGAACAAGGACAGAGTTCTCAAGTTTTTAATCACCTGGGACTTCTTTTATTAAACCTATCACTACCAGAGAACTTCTGTTTGAAATAATTCTGCCTTCCCCTCAAAAAACCCTACATACATTGATTATTAACCCATGAATCTTTATAATAATTAGTTCACCTAGGTTTTTTAATTAATTATATATAACTTTACCAATCAGTGCTTTTTTGTGGGAACAACCATAACTAAACCAAATTGCTATGGTTCCAGGCAGCAGCAATGTAAAGTGACCATTTCATTAACCTAAGCATCTCTGGGCAGAAATAGCCATTTTCTTCAGCTTTTTCAAATACTAAAAATCATTCCTGGAAATCCATTGCTCCCCTTTTGAAGTTCAGGTCCCCAAGGACCCTAGATCAGGACCCACTAGCCTTATAAACTTCATTGCAGTAGTTGTCAAACTTGTGCATCAGAATCACCAGGAGGGTTTGTTAAAACACAGATTCTTGGTTCCTACCTGCAGGGTTTCTGATTCTGTATATCTGCATTGGGCTCAAGAATTGGAATTTCTTTCTTATTTATTTATGAGTTGAAGTCTCACTCTGATGCCCAGGCTGGAGTACAGTGGCATGATCATGACGATCACAGCTCACAACAGCCTCGACCTCCTGGGCTTAGGCAATCCTTCTATCTCATCATCTGGAGTAGAAATGTACCACTAAGTCTGGTTAGTTTGGGGATTCTTTTTGTAGAGACGAGGTGTCACTATATTGCCCAGGTTGGTCTCGAACTCCTGGGCTCAAGTAATCCACTCACCTCAGGCTTCTAAAGTACTGGGATTACATGGTTGAGCCATTTCACCTGACCAAGAACTGGAATTTTTAACAAGTTTCCAATTGATGCTGAAGATGCTGGCCCAGGGCCCACACTTCGAAAACACTATAGTAGTTGCTCCCCTAAGTCTCTGATGCTTTGATTCTCCCTCTCGATCCTCCTAGTAGCAATGGAGCTGGATTCTCTCTGACCTGGGCAGTGAGCAGTCCCTTTGAGAGATATCAGACCCTACAGGGCACAGCCCTGCACAAGGCACAGCTCTGCCTCTGCTCCCAGAGTGGCCAGGCACCCTACCCTGTGTTAACAGTCAGACCCCTGCCTTCACTGAGTTGTCAGTAGCCCCTCAGCCTGTTTTCTCCTCTGTCTGGGATCCTGTTCGAGCTGTGAGGTTAGAGAGGAGAGCAGAGGACTGCAAGAGGCCTGTTCTTATCTCAAAATCTTTTTCTAAGCTCTAAGTAAGCAAATGTTTATACGTACAGCTGACCCAAATTAGCCGGAGATTTGGGGACAGAAATAGGAATAGCCTGCAAGGAAACTCTGAGGCGAGAACACGAATTCTCTTGTGAGGAGCGATTAATCTTCCTCCAGGGGGACCGAGTTAGATGTGTGGCTGACTGAATTTACAACAGCATTTTAATCTGAAATTACATGGACTTGTTTTTTTAATTTAGAAATTCAAATTCCTTTTCGATCTTAAATGTCAAAGTCCTTTAAATACAAATTTTGCCATTTGATACTCTCAGGGCTGGCAGCAAAAGTGGTTTTTTAAGTGTTTTCCAAAAAGTCAACTGGAGGGAGGGGGGGTGGGCATCATGGCTTTTGCTGGCCCTCAAGGGAGGTGGCTAAAACCCACAATTTCTGGAGTCATAGAGAAGGCAAGCTTCAACCCCAGGGCCATTGCAGGGTAATTTTCCATGGTGTGACCTCAAGCTGGTGTCTACTATAACACCTCTTAAGCCATGAGAAGAGCATGTGGTAAAATGCAGTGTGTGGACTGCATTGGTTTTCTTCCCAAGTCCTTGCTAAATGGACATGGCTTCTCCCACCCTATGGTAGAAGGTTCCAGAAGACCTTAGTCCTCCTGGCATTAGAGAAGTGGACTGGGTGAATCATTTCACAGGGGAATTATTAACACCAGGAAGAGATGAACTAGAGTTCTACAAAGCTGATATACAAAAAAAGCAATGTTTCTTAAAACAATTAATAAGCTCTGCTAGTAAGGATCAAAGCACCTCAGGGACAAGAGAAACAGATAAACTCCTCAGAAGTCCCAAGTCCAATTAAAACCAATTGTGTTGGGAAGGTAAGAGAGACCTCAAGATATATTCATACTGTTGCCTTTGGGGAGCTTCATGAGTAAAAGAATATGTTACTCTTTTTAACCACTTAATAAGGTCTCACTAAGATCAATTTCTTTTCTAGATTATGTAAGTAATTAAACTATATCAATATAAAATATCTAACTAAATGACTACCAGGGACTAGGACAGAGCTAAAGATCTATTGGTTCAGATTGTATAGATTTGTAAGAGCCCACTGGACTTCAAGCAGACTTTGTATCATTTGGTTGCTTGGGGGGAAAGGAGTTGCTTTTTCAGAGCTCCCTCAACATAAACTCCAGCTGTGATTAAATGCAGGAAAAGGCAAGCCTCCTTATTAAGAATGGTGACCAGACCCAAATCAGAGAAAAAGTATGAGCAACACAGGAGAGCCGCTCATTTATTTCTCACAATCACTGAGTAGAAAGAAACAGTGGGGAAAAGGTCATCTAAAATGGCAGTTTTGTAGAGAATCCCATTTTGAAAATGAAAAGAAATCAAAGATACTTGAAAAATCAGCTTCCAGAGTGGTAGAAAATGTGATATTCAAGCAACATATTCATTTTTTTTCTTCGTGTAAGCGGGGAAGCCTCTTAATCTCTGGTCAAAGTGAGAAGTGGTGTGCCTGTCAACTATATTTGGCACAAGGCAACCAGCGGGGACTGTTCTGCATGTTTTTTTGGGCAACACTGTCAATGTTAGGATGAGGCAGAGAGGTTTATAAAGAGCTCTTTATAAAGAGCATGTCTTATTAACTTCCCAAACAGCATCCTAAATAGAGGGTAATGTGGCCGACCACCATTATGGTGGCCATCAGCAGACCATGTCCTCTTGTTGTCCAGCAAGCCCTGCTGAAAACTGTGTTCAGATTTAGCATGGTCTTAAGAGCTGAATGAGGTATACACACACACACACACACACACACATTGATCTGGCCACACACACACACACACACACACACACACACACACACACACACACACACACTGATCTGGCCTAACTTTTGTGTTGACCAAGATTTGGAAAAATATTTTATTGTTTGCAGTTTAAGAGTGGATAGCTGATAGAGTAATGTTAGAACTCTGAATCAGATGATCCATCAACTTGTCTGGACTTCTGATTCAGGAAAAATAAATCTATGCAATTCTTTAACTACTGATCCACCTCATCACTTATTATGAAAAGTGCTTATTGGACTCTGATTGAGATTTTTTTCCAGAGGACCAGGAAAATCAATGCAAAATGTAGAAATTTTAGAATGATGTTCTGCTTCTCTGTTCAGTCAAAGGAGTTTACTAAATCACCATGAAGAAGAGCTATGAAATAGTGATGAGGAGGATTTATTGGAAAGAGCGAAGGCTGCTATTTGGTCCAGGCTGTTCACAGCTGTTGTGTGTTATGCGACCAGTGCCTGTGTCTACTGGCTGTTAATATTTTGAATATCACAACTTAAAAGACGTTAGGGTTGTCAGAGAATCTATGCTCGTAACCCTAACTATGCGATCCTGGGCAAGTCGATCTATTTCTGTAGATCTCAGTTTCCCCATTCTGTTCAGTGTTGCAGTTAGACTTCCCTATCTCCAAGGTCCCTTCCAGCCCTCAAAGTCTGATTCTCTGCTTTTCACTCAACACCCTTGGCTGCATGTTCCTGACCTACCAGCCACATACTTTGTCCAAAGGACAGCCCCTTCCTAGAATATGCCACCCATCCCCCAACATATACAGGTCACAGCCATTCCCCCAGCCTTTTGCACTTAAAGACAAAGCAAAGTCAAAGAGGGTATTAGTTATCCCAGTCTACTCCTCTCCCACAAACCCCAGAATGCTACTCCTGTTCCCAGTTTTCCAGTAGCCACTCTACTTCCTCAGGAACTTGGAATGCCCTGCCTCCGTCACTTCTCTCCCTGTTGCACACTCTGCCTCTGCTGCTCCCCTTGTTTGAGGCCTCAGTTCCACCTTCCTCTGTCTCTGATGGCTTCAGGGCAGATGGCGTCCTTCAGGCCTGCCTCTTTCATTGCTTGTGGCCTAATAAAGGCGATCACCTCCAAACTGTGCATAGCTCAGCAAGCACACAGCAAACCCCACGATACTGACCAATGCCCTTAGCCTAACCTCTGCTCATGTTTTTGTCTTTCTGTTTCAGCACTGAAAAGCCCAACTGAATTCCATGAACAAAGAAAAACTTTGGATAGTGACAAGGTAATTTCTGCAAACTGCCTTTTCAGAACTTTGACTATAGATTATAGATCTCTAAATGCTAAACTTTAGCTGATAGATGAAGAATTTCTGCAACAAACTCAATTGATTTGTCGGTTCCCTGGCCCCAAATCATATAGAATCTTACTCCGAGTAACTGAAAACTGGAAAAATAGGATCAACTATATTAGCTTTGAAACTGCTATTTTTTAGCCTTTTTTTTTAGAAAAAGTTCCCAATCTTTCTAATGTTGAAAGATATTACAGCAAGGATGAGTTAAAGGTCAAGAAGATTTATAAAAGGGAATAAAGTTGGTTTGCAAGCTGTTACCCTTTATTACTTTTCTTTCTTAGCAACAATCAGATTTGTTAAAATCCAACTCATGGTAAGGTGGGTCTGTGGATACAGAGCTTGCTTGTAGCTTCTTAAAGGAAAAGGAATTCTGTTCATCTCTCTTCTTTTTAACATTTAAGGAAGAAATTTGGCATGTATTCTGCACCTTCAAAACAAATTTCTTCAACCTGAATTTATCAATAATATAAATACTATTTAGCAAGCATCAACACTATGAGTGGGAGGGGAAGACAAAGGGGGTGTCTGTCTGCTGGGATTTCTTTGCCTTAGAATTCAAGCCTTGCAACGTGTCTGTGGGTAGAGAGAAAGAGCAGGGATCTACAACTCTTGAAAGCAGCTCATGAGTGACTCTGACTCCTACTACCTAGGGAATAACAAAGAGCAGTAGTCTGCCTTTTATCAGAACTGGAGTGATCCCCAGACCCCTCCTAAGGCCCCAGAAGAGATTCACTATAGTGAGATAAAACCCAGATCTAGAAATCAGGTTCCTGGAGTCCCATGTTAACCCTTCCACAGCCTACAGCAGCTCCACATTAAGATAATAAGACTCAGTAAAGGACTTATCTCTAAATGCCCTCCCAACTCACGGTGGGCCTAGATCTGCAGGCTTTATATTTCCACAGGTCTAAAAGAGAAATCAGGTGATCTAGAAATCAGAGTCCTGGGATTCCATATTGACCCTTCCGCAGCCTACAGACAGTTCCACAAGAAGATGATAAGACTCAGTAAAGGACCTATCTCTAATTGCCCTCCCAACTCATGGTGGGCCTAAATCTGCAGGCTTTATATTTCCACATGTCTGAAAGAGAAATCAGGCGAATAGCAGGAAAGGAACATATGTTGTCATGTTGTATTAGATGGATTTAGGCAATGTTTTATTTTTGACCTTGGTTAATTTTGTGACTATCTTAAGAAGGAGTGGAATAGGATTGATTATAAGAGTCTTAGTATTATAATGATTATATTAATATTTTATTAACATGTACCTATCTGCCTGGCCATGGAAGGCCTTTAAGCTTATACCTCTGATGCAGACCCAAGATTTTTACCTTTTTATCTTATTTTCCTGTACAAAATTATATGACAGTCCTTTGTAAGTGTTTATCAAAGCACAAAAAATTAGGCAAATTTGCATGCTCCATTTGTCATTTAAAACATACTTCTTCCTTTTGAGAGAAACTGGGTATTTTTTTAAAAGATAAAACTAGATCTTTGTTTGGGCCCTACAGACTGAAAATTCCCTGAAGCACAAAGCCAGAAGTAGGTCCAACCGTGCCGACTTGGTTAATATGCACATACTCCAAGGTAAGGCTGCATGAAATTGGAAGCAAGGAGATGCCTGTTGAATGCTGGGCTATTTTACCAGAGTTGTTTGTTTCTGACTGTTGCTAAACCCTCTTAAAAATCTCCCCTGCCATTACAAAGTAGTAGATTCAAGTTGTCATCTAATCATTCCAAGCCATGTAGATAATCAAATTGGGAAGTCATATAGCATCAAGAAAGTTTGAGACTTAGGTTCCAATCTCAGATGTGCCATCTCCTAACTCTAAGGTCTGGGAAAATCATGTGACCTCTTGGAGTGCACAGGGAATGTCCAATACTTGTTAACAATTATGATTAATCTGGGTCATCATTCACTCTGAGATGGGATCAAGGTTCTCTAGCTGTGTCTATATCTACTAGATAACTTTGTGCTTTGCCGATGCCTTTACACTGTAGTGTGCAGAGGATGACAGTGTGAGAAAATGAGTGCTGATCATAGCAGCCCCAGTGTTATCTTAGGGTGCCACCTTTATGCCAGGGAATGTGAGACAAGGTAAACACCTGACAGGCCCCCATATTCTGACGTGTGGATGAGGAGGAGAGGCTTGTGCTCCTGCTTCATGTGTTGCCTTCCTTAGGATGGAAATCCCCTAGATCCTTGATGCCCATTTTCAAAGAGGTCCAATCCCTAACTTGACAGCTTAACTACAAAATATTTTTTCATTGAATTCACACGGTATAGGAAGTCTGCTAGGAGTCAGCTACTCTGCCAGACCTGTGGGTAGAGTGACAAATAAGCTACAGTTTCCCTCCCTCAAAGGAGTCTCACGGTATAACAGAGGAGGTGAGAATCACATCTACAATACAGCACAAAAAGAGACAAAAAGACATGATGTTTTAGGTGTATAGTAGAGGATCAGAGAGAAGAGGCATCTGATCAGTATGGATGGATGGGGGAAGAGCTTGAAAATGAGCTAGAAAGTGAAGGCTCAGTCAGGGAAATAAAGACAGAAGGGCATTGTAGCCTGAAGGAACAGCATGTACAAGGCATGAGCACTACTTCTCTAGAAGGCGGATTTTCTTGCAAGACTGTACACTAGCTTTAAGTAGCAAGAAAAGCCTGACATGTCATGGAAATTGTGAATCTTGCTTGGTTCTTTAATGGGCATCATTTCTGAGTTATTCTGGCTTCTCAAGGCTGACCCATTGCCAATCCTAAAATAGGTGGGATATTATCAGATGAAGAAGTTTTCAGGGTAAGGAAGAAAGAGGACAACATAGAACTCCAGGGAAGGGCTATATGGGATGCAAGATTTTGACCTACATGAGGCAGCCAAAGGATGCCAAGTGTCTCAGGAACGGGGAACAAAGGCTGTCAAGAGGGGTGACAAAATTCTTACCTCTTTTCGCAATGGTGAAAAGCCTAGAAGCAGCTGCTGTGTCAGCACAAAATCACAGCTGCGCAAATAATCCAAGAAATGCCATTTCAAATGAGAGACAAACTTTCCAATGATCAAGTTAGAAGACAAAAATAAATATTGTGTGTGGCAATAGTATGGGAAGTGCATGAGTTCTCACACACTGCTGGTGGGAGTGCAACTGGGTCAACATTTCCAGAGGGCAATCTGGCAATGTGTATCAAACTCCTTAAAAATCTACCCACCCTTTAGCCCTGCCACATAACTTCTAGTGTTTTACTCAAAATAATCAGACAAACAAATATTTTTGTATTTATCATAAAATCACTTTAGATAGTGAAACATTAGATATGTTAAAATACCCAGCAATAGGGGATTGGCAGAATAAATTATGAATTATCTATAGGATTGAATAACATGTAGGTACTACAAAAAAACCTTTGAAAGAATAATAATTTCATGGCCAGGTGCCATGGGTCAGCCTGTAATCCCAGCACTTTGGGAGACCGAGGGGAGAGGATTGCCTAAGCCCAGGAGTTCGAGACCAGCGTGGGCAACTTGGTGAGACCTTGTCTCTACAATAAATCATAAAAACTAGCCAGGCGTGGTGGTGTGCATCTGTAGTTCCAGCTACTTGGAAAGCTGAGATGGAAGGATTACCTAAGCCCAGCAGGTCAAGGCTGCAATGGCCATGAGTGTGCTACTGCACTCCAGTCTGGGTGACAAGAGTGAGTGAGACTTCAACTCAAAAAAAAAAAAAAGAAAGAAAGAATAATGATTTCTGAGAAAAGGCTTACAAGATAATGTTTAGTGAAAAGATTAGGAAACAAAACTATATTTACAGCCAAATTCTGGAAAGAAAAAATATACAATAAACTGTATTTATAGTCATATACTGGAAAGAAAACATATAAACTTAACAATAGGTATAAATAACTAAGAAAGACACTGAAGTCTTAAAAGATTGTTGCATGTAAGTAGGGAGTTTTCTGAGGCTCTCATTTTCTTTTTCATACTTTTTTTAGCATTATTCACATTTATGACAATGAGTACATAGCAATACTATAATCAAAAAAGCATATGAAATGTTATTTATCCTATCATTGCAGTTTTTAATGAAAACATCAGGATGTGAACCACAACAGCCTTTGGTTTGGTTGTATGTCTCTGGTAGCTGTCATGGAAGCCTCTCTTCTCACTAACAGAAATTGGGAATTAGCTCCCTGGAGCACCAAAGATCTGCTAGATACAAAATGACCCCTGCCCTCCAAGCGTTCATTGTCTAATTTCAGAAGCAACAAGATGAAGGGCCAGTGCTAGCAACTGCTGGAGGCAGTCAAAGCAAAAGGAATCTGAAAGAACACTTTCTGTCCTTACTCAGTTAGGAAGGTTTTATTCTAGGACCCCAAAATAAGATGTCTGTGATGAGGAGTAAAGGAGAAGTTCGAGGTGAGGAAATGAAGTAAGCAAAGGTGCAAAGTGAAGATATAGAGGACAGAAAGAAAAAAAACAGGCTCTCTGGAGTGATAAGCTTGGTTTGGAGGTCATGATGGGAAGTGGGCATGGTTTGTAGCAGTCCTGAAACACCAGACAGAAAGACTTGTATAGAAGGGAGCATCTTATAGTGGGATGCAAAAAGAAAAGAGGACATTCTGGAGACAGTCCTAAGTTGGTGTGCAGGATAGGTCAGAGGAATCTCGGAGGCAAGTGGTCCAGCAAGAAACTCTTACAAAGACCTTCTAAGGGGAGAGGATTTAGGTTTAGCACCCCCATCCTTTGGTTTGGAATACTAACATTCCCTGTATCTCATGTGAAGTTCTTCAAAGACGCAGCTTCTAGACAAGCCTACCCTGCTGTAACTGAGCCATTCTTAGACATCTTCTGTAGGAAGAATTCGAGATTAATGCCAGATACAAAGTCTAGGTTGGTAGGTTGATAAAGATAGACTAATGGGGCTGGGAGACTTGTCTGTAAATATCTCTCATGTTCTAGATTTTTTGAAGCTGAGTGAAGCTGACAACTCTTATAGAATCTTAATTTACAGTTTTCCACTGAGCAATAAGTTGGTTAAATTCTCCTCTGAGTTCTTCAAAGAAATAAGTCAGGGTTCAACCTAAAGAGGAATTTTGGTGTCAGCTGTGTGGGGGTGAATTTAGGACTCTGTACGTGATCTTTCTTGGTCCCCAAATCTGAGAAATTGCCTGCTGGATAAATTACGTTTTTAAAAATTCCTCTGTTTCATTAAATAAACATTTTTAAAGATTTTTTTTTCTTTTAAAACTGGTCTGGACATTTAACTCAGTCAGTATCACAGCACTGACTAGCCTAAAACCCTTTAGGAGTGATACTACTATTATTAATTATAACAATAGATGTCTACTGCAGGCTCAGTCTGTGCCAGTCACTATGCAGACTGAATGTGCATCCAACAGGCAAGCAACGTAGGCCCTGCAGACTATTTGATTACAAAATCACCAAATTGCACATTTTAAACAAATCCTCACAAAGCAAGTTTCTCTAACTTTTCCATGTGTCTATCTATTTGCCTTTATTTGGAAGTGTCTAGTCTTTGGTGCTAATCCTTGTGAAGTGATGATGATTGCATTAAAACCTTATTAGGATGGTAGAGCACAATGTTTTATAACCACAAGCCAAAAAATAAGACATCACATTCTAGAACTTATCCTTTTCATTTCAACCCTTTAGCCTCGAATGCAGAGAGGTCCATTCCAACTGCTCAGATGAAGCTGAAAAGAGCCCGACTCGCAGATGATCTCAATGAAAAAATTGCTCTCCGACCAGGGCCACTGGAGCTGGTGGAGAAGAACATACTCCCTGTGGATTCTGCTGTGAAAGAAGCCATAAAAGGTAGTTAGAATAAATGGCATCCCTTTCGCTTATGCTCTTGAGAGCTGAGGGCACCCCAAACTCTGACATTCTAGGGGCTTTGAGGGTGAAGGTCTCTCACTAGACAATAGCATGCCATAGGTTGTTGTCCCAGCATGTCCCTCATAATCAGAGGTCCTAGACGTTTCTTCCAACTTTCATTCCCATTCACGCCAACATCAAGTTAACATAGGCCAGTTTTGCCAGTCAGGTAGGTTGAAAACTTCACCAGACATAATCCTCGAAAACCTCCCCTACAAGATTCTATCACTTAGGAGTCATGATCATGACTCTCTTTAGCCTTCCTCTTTTAAAGAAGAGTGGATTGGTATAGTAAATCAACCACTGGCCCAAACCTGAAGACCTGGGTTTCAAGTCTAGTTGCCCAAATCACTTCACCTCGCTGAGATGGAGATGACCCACCTTGCCCAGCTCACAGGCTTCTGGGAATAAAGTTTATACCATACAATGCATGTGAAAATTCTTTGACAACTTTCATGTGCTCCATGAAGTCTAAGTACAAATACTCAAGGAGGGGACACAAACATGTATTCTGTCACAAAATATGTAAAATGATTTTGTAGACTTTTTGAACTGGTGCCAAGTGAACCCAAACAAAGGGGAGCTTAGCATTCCCAAAGGCAAACTTACTTTCTTCCAGTTATGCTGACAAATGACTCTGAGAACTATTAATAGATATTGATAAGCAATATATATTTAAATGTTCCATGCATTGTATGTATATGGGTGCTTTATTCAAAATTAAGTTTATTGTGAAACTTACCAAGTTTATTTACCCTCTAAAATCTGGCTTTCACTTAGTCATTCAGAGGCCATGTGAATTTTGCCTTTGGAACCTGTAAATTTGAAAATATCAACCTCAGGAAAGGGGACACACTTATCTATCAGTGACTATTTAAATTTCCCACTGTGATTTTTTTCTCTCTTCTTCACTCTCTCCCTCCCCACTAAACATCCTGTGTCTTTGAATTTGGACTAGAGTACTCAAGAGTGTACTATCATTATCTTAACTCTAAAAAGATCTTGGACAGGAGAAAGTCTCCATTGGGTATCTCTTATCATTTCTTAAAACATTCTGTCCTATGCATGTAACTTTATGATTTTTTGGGGGGGCGGGGTTCAGAGTCTCACTCTGTTGCCCAAGCTAGAGTATGGTGGCACCCTCACAGCCACCGCAGCCTCAATCTGCTGGGCTCAGGCAATCCTTCCACCTCAGCCTTCCAAGTAGCTGGAACTACAAGCACGTGCTACCACACCCAGTTTATTTTTTATTTATTGTAGAGACAAGGTCTCACCAAGTTGCCCAGGCTGGTCTCAAACCCCTGAGCTCAGATAATTCTTTCGCCTTGGCCTCCCAAAGTGCTGGGATTACAGGCTTGAGCCACTGTGCCTGGCCTTGTGATTTTTTTTATGTATAATAGGTAAAAGATTTCCTTTTAATTTTCATCCTTTGGTTTATAGTGAGATATTTTTCCTTGTGATTATGTATCATTGGTAATTCATGGCTTTTTCTTCTTTTTCCTGCTGGGCATGTTCCTCCTGCCTGCTTTGTATATGCTATTTATATAGGAGGAAAGTGCTAATCTTCCATCTGTCACAGGCATTACACATCCTTTTACCGGTTGTTCCTTTTGACTTTATGCGTAATGAGTTTTACCTATAGCAGTTATTATTTTCTGTATAGCTAAATTTAGTCATCTTTTTCTCTTTCTATTTTAAAGATGTGGGGTACAATTCAGGTTTAGATATACAAATGTTCATTATGCAGGTACCCTTGCTGATAAGGTGCACCCCCCCTCCCCCGACAGATTCCCACTACTTCCAATCCCGCCCCTGCCCTCCTCTGGCAGTTTTCCACTACTGCATCTTTTTTTTTTTTTTTTTTTTTTTTGTAGTGTCTGAATTTGTTTTTATTGAAAATGTTTTCTAGCTCAAGAATATAGAGATTATTCACCTAGATTTTTTTCCTAATGTTTATATACTTTATTTTTACATTTAAACCCTCAGTTCATCTGAAATTATTTAAGGGCTTGATTTAAGATTCAGGTCTAATTCTATTTTTTTCACAATTCTATGATGTGTTTTATAATTTGTCTTAATATCGGTCTTCACAAGTTTCTTTACATTGGTCTGATCTCTCTAATGTTTCTTGGCTACTCTCACAAGTGGATTTTAAGTGAAAATTAGAATCAGTTTTTCATTGTAGAAAAATTCCTATTAGAATTTTGTTTGGGATTGCAGCAAATGTATATATTAATTTATGGTGAATTCATATCCTTAAAATATGCTAGGTTTTTCCAACGGAGAAATAAAGTATCCCTCTCCACTCATTCAAGTCTTCTTTTCTTTTCCGTAGCAAAGATTTTTATTGTTGTTTTTTAAGTAAACTCATAATGATTATTGCTGACATATGGGAAACCTAGCAATTTGGCATTTATTTTATAACTGGGCAGCTTTGAAGATTTTGTTAGTAGCTCCAGTAGTTTCTCAGTTTATCTTAGGTTGTCTAGATACACAATCATACATCTATGAATTTATTTCCTGCTTCATTTGCTTTTTGCCTTGGTCCACTGGCTAGTACTTGAAAAGCATTATCATGGTATTAATATATTATATAATTAATATCATTTTTACAGTACATGTAGTCTATTAATAGTATAATTTTATGCATTTTATTTATAATATATTATGTCTTTATATTTGTCAGTTATATTGATTAGAATGTAGAATATAGCCAGGCTCGGTGGCTCAGCCTTTGGGAGACTGAGGTGAGTGGATTGCCTGAGCCCGCGGGTTCGAGACCCTCCTGGGCAACTTGGCGAGATCTCATCTCCACAATAAATCAAAAAATTAGCCAGGCGTGGTAGCGCACGCCTGTAGTTCCAGCTACTCGGAAGGCTGAGGCGGAAGGATCGCCAGAGCCCAGCAGGTCGAGCCTGCGGTGGCCGGGAGTGGTCACTGCACTCCAGTCTGGGTGACAGAGTGAGACTCTAACTCAAAAAAAAAAAAAAAAAGAATGTAGAATATATTATATTACACAAATTAAATACCATATTTTATACAAAAATCTATATCATAAATAAATATTTTCTTATATATAAAATTATGTGCATGAATTATATAAAACACAATTATATTATGCAATAAATATTAATATATAGTTTAATAATTATTGATATATTACATACTACTATTATTATCACATTGTGAGTGCCACAAAAGCAACATAATTATTATATTATGTTGTGCTGTGTTCTATGTTATGTTATAATGTTATGTTATGTTATATTAATGGTGACATGTATTTTTGTTTCACCTAGTCACCTAGTCATTCACCTCTATATATGATATTAACTTTTGGCATAAGACAAATATTCTAAAGAAGTATCTTTCTATTCCTATTCTACTAAGAATAGTTTGCAAGATGAATGTTGAGGTTTTCAAAAGTTTTTAAATGTATGAAAATATTATGACATGGGTTTTCTCCTTTGGCTTAATAATATGCTATTGCTACCTTTCCTAATCATCTTTGAATTTCTGGACAAAAATACATCTTTTTTTGTTTGTTTTTTTAGAAATTGCTAGTATTTTATTTGGGATTTTGCATCCATTTCATTATCAGTCGTGATATTACTAACTGCTAAACAACCACAAAACTTCAGCAACTTAACAAGAGAAATTTATTTCTCACTCATAAACAGCCCGGGGAAGGTTTTCCTCTATGGCGGGTCCCCCATGGCAAACTCCTTCATTCAGTCTTGTGCTCTACCATTCCCTAGAACAAGGGTAGCACTTTTTCTTAAAGGACCAGATAAATTAATTTAGGCTACCTCTGTCACAACTTCTCAGCTCTGACATTGTAGCACAAAAGTAGCCATGACAATAAGTAAACAAATGGACATGACTGTGTTGCAATAAAACTTTATGTACAGAAACTGGCAGCAGGTACACAGGCTTTTGTTTGCCAACAAGGCCCTAAAGGCCTGTCATCCTCTAAATGTATCCAGTGAAGGGAAAGGAAAGGATGAGAAGCCTCATTCTCTTATTAAAAGTCTCAACCTAGAAATGAACACTCACTTCCACTCACATTCCACCAGTGCATATGGCTGAGAGAGGTTGTTCTCTGACTGAACAGCCATTTCCAGCAATATCTCCATATTACAGAAGGGGGAACATGACAATAAATAGTTAGTCCTGTCTGCCACAATATTTATAAATGACATTGTATTATGTTGTTGCTGTTTTATATTTATCAGATTTAAAGCTATATATACATCACAAAATGTTACAATTTCCTTTTCATATTTTTCCTCATTCTGGAAACATTTAAATGTGGTCATAATGATCAGTTGCTTTGAAACATTGCATATTAAAATCATAGGGGCCAGTACTTTCCTCAGGAGTAGTTTTTTGAGACTTGTTTTCAGTTTTGTTTCAGTTAGTTATTTGTGTATTCAATTTTTCTCCTTAAATTAATTTGTAAGCCGGGCTCAGTGGCTCAGCCTGTAATCCCGCGCTTTGGGAGGCTGAGGTGAGTGGATTGCCTGAGCCCGCGGGTTCGAGACCCACCTGAGCAACTTGGCGAGACTTCATCTCTACAATAAATCAAAATATTAGCCAGGTGTGGTAGCACACGCCTGTAATTCCAGCTACTTGGAAGGCTGAGGCAGAAGGATCACCGGAGCCCAGCAGATTGAGGCTGCAGTGGCCGGCAGCGGCCACTGCACTCCAGTCTGGGTGACAGAGTGAGACTCCAACTCAAAAACAAACAAACAAACAAACAAAACAAAAGTTAATTTATACAATTTACCTTTTTCTAAAAATTCTCATTATCCCCCTGAATTTCTTATTAGCCTCAAGTAGTATATTAGCCTCAACTTATTAGCCTCAAGTAGTATATTAGTATTGGCTTACAATTGTCGTAAGTTTCTCTGAATGTGGGGTTAGATACCACTTTTTAGTCTAAATACTATATATTTGAGTATTCTCTGAGTATTCTCTCCTTCTCTCTCTCTCACCAAGAATGCTTCTTTTTAATTAATTCTTACAAAGAAGCAATTCATGGTTTTAGTCACAAATTTTGTTGATTTTGTGTCTTTTCTTGAATTCAATTTTGCTTTTAGTCAAGGCTTTTGAGCAGGAAAATCTCCATGAGGTGAATGAGGTTCAGGAATATTAATCTGGCTACAGGTGCAAGGGAGGAGAATGGAGGAGAAAATATTTTTAAAATATGGACCCATTTAAGTGAGAAGTCAGACGGGTATGAGCAAGAACATCATCAAGGGAAATGGAGAGAAAATAAAGATGAAGGATATTTAACAAAGATAACTGACAGAATATGAGGCTGTCTGAAGCAGTAAAGCTGAAACTTTAGAATCTACAGACCTGGTTTTCAACCCTGGACTCTGTGGCTCTGGGCCACGTGGCTATAGAAAAATTATCTAGTCTTACTGTGCCTCACCTGTCTCATCTGTAAAATTGTCATAATAATAATGACTATTATTATTAGTGAAATAAACTAAATAATTTATGTAAATTATTTAAGTTCCGGAGATAATTAGTGAGTTAGTCTCCATATGTGATCCAAAGAGTTTGTACTTTAGCAACAAAAGAGGCATGGAAGAACAAAACTATCTTTTCTTGTGGCAATTATTATAAAAGAAATAGATAAAAGTCACAAAGGAAATACATATGTGTGTACCTAACCAAGGCATCCTAGAAGAGGTGGCTTACTATCTGAGTCCTAAAAAGAAAGAGGTACAAACAAATAATAAGAATGGAGAGATAAGCATTGATCAGGTCATGAAAGTGGCCTAACTGTATTTTAAAAACAGCAGAGAGGTACAAACTTAAGAGAAGCTCTTGTCTTATAGGGGAATAAATATAAGTACTATTCTAATTCCCCAACAAGGGGAAACATAATTTAAAATATAATAATAACAATAAAGCAATGAGAATAAAGGTTTCCAGTGCGAGCCATGGCAGTGTTTGTGTGTGAGCAGGGGATTTTGCATGTAGAAAGGTCTCTCTGGCTGCCATGTGAAATGGATTCAAGCGAGACAGAACAGAGTCAGACAGCTCTGTCAGGAAGCTGTTAAATTTATTCGGTGAGAGTTAATGAGACCTGAACAAGAGTCACGGCTGTAGGTATGGAAAAAAGAGGATCTAAGAGATCATTGATTTTGCATGATAGGATTATAGATTTGTAGAATATATCAGTTTAGACAAAGTGAATCATCAAAGGTTTTCTCTCCTCAGTCAATGGCTGTGCCATTTATCAAGATAGGGAACATGACTTGAGGAGAGATGATGAATTCTTGTTTCAAACTGCTGAATTTGAGGGACTCCACAGGAAATCCAAGGGCAGAGTGGAAGTGGGCTGTGAGTTCTATAAAACTAGAGCTTAGAAGAGAAAATTAGTCTAGAGCTACAGACTTGGAAGTCTTCAGTATAGATGGTAATTTCAGATGATAGACTGGATAAGATTGCCCTTTCGTTCATTTATTTCTTCATCTGATATACTCTGAGTACCTTCTATTTTTTTGGACACTATTCTAAGTGTTGAAACATCAGTGAGCAAAGTATACAAATATTTCTGCTCTAACAAGACTGACACTCTAGTGGAGGAGACATAGACAATAAGTCATAATAAACAAGCAAAGCACATATCACAAAAGTTGGTAAGTTCTATAAAACAAAAGGAGTACAGGGTACAAAGAATCATGAGTGCCCAGCGAAAGAAGGTAGTTAGGAGAAATGAGGATGTATAAAAAGAGAAGAAGGGCTAAAAATTAAGCCCTCACACAGCGGCATTTAAGACAAAGGGAGGGCATCTGTGAAGAATCAACAGAAGGATTGCTAGACAGAGAGGTAGAGGATATAGCTTGACCTCATTCAAGAAAAATCCAAAAGCAGACACCAGTAATGAACAACTGGGCACCTGTTATTTATTCATGAAACAGCCTCTTTAGCAATGATCCTTTAAATGTGCATATGAGTTTTTATGGGCAAGGTGATCACATAATAAGAAATGTCATAAAGAAAGAGGAAGTTGCTTAGACTAGCTGTAGGGAGAGCACGTTGAACAGCCCTTTTAGTGGCAAAGATGACCCAGTTCACTGTTTACCTGTCACTTCTTACAATCATATCACCTCCCTTGGTGAGGTGGTGATTGAGGGTTGTGGCTGTGCTGTGTATCACTCTCCTGGCCTCTATGTATTTTCCCTCTTCTATCCACGTGCCTTTCCAGATGTGTTTACATTTTCCAGCTCTCTCTGCAGCTGTGTTTTTATGTTTCTGCCAAGCTCTGAGAGGACCACTCTGTCATTGTCTCCCTTCCTCTAAATTTCATTAAGGACCAATAATTTTCCAAGCCTGCAATAAAATCTCTGGAGTCTAGAACAGCTTTCAAAACAGGGAAGGCCATGTTTGACAGAGAACTGCTCCACCCTGGGATTTTTCTTTTCACTTCCAGACATCACCTCTTGCAGTCAGCTGAGTGATGGTTCCATGTCTCTTCTCTCTCTTTTTGAGTGTCAGTTGTTGATCCCAATTCCAACCCACAAGTTTATTTCCTAAGTCAGTAGAGTTTTACATATTTTTCAGCTAAAGGAAACATAGCCTCATCACTATAAAATGACATTCTGTAAAGGATATTCCTTGGGCCTCCTGGGGGCTATTTCTCAGAGCATTCACCTGATTGCCTGTTTCTACTTTGCAGAAAGCTGCTAAGCAGTCTAGGACAGTGTTTACAACAAGCATGTTACATGGAAGTGATGACTAATGAGAACAGAAATTATATCCTGGAGTTTAGTAAGGTCTTGTTCAGCTTATGAGTAGTCATTATTACTTAAGACACCCTTCGTTTTGAGATCTCTGCAGGCTTACTTCTAGCTTGTTAATTCTCTCACTGATCATCAGAACATTTTCTTCAAATCACTTATACATCCCTCAGATCCCAAGAAAGCTGTATATCGTCCAGATGCCTGACTCCTGGCTTGTGTAAAACAGAACTAATCAGCCGGCATGGTAGCACGCGCCTATAGTTCCAGCTACCCGGAAGGCTGAGGCAGAAGGATCACCGGAGCCCAGCAGGTCAAGGCTGCGGTGGCCGGGAGTGGCCACTGCACTCCAGTCTGGGCAAGAGAGTGAGACTCCAACTCAATAAATAAATAAATAAATAAATAAATAAAAATAAAACAGAACTGAGGGCTTTGCCAACTCTTCAAATAGTAGAAGGACTCTGACTTTCAGCTGTAGCTGTTTCCTCCTAAAGTGTTCCTACCTTTTCGTGGGCCAATCTTCCCACTTGAGTTAGGTTTTTAAAAATCTAAGCCATGATTCAGAACAGCTCCGTTGTCAAAAATAAATTCACTCTTTTTATTACCATAACCCTTTAATATAGAAAGCACCATTTCTGATCCATCAGACCTGATCCAGAAGTCCTCCATTTCTAACTACCATTTACACTTATAAAAGATTTTACACTAGTCTCTGCACACCAATGCTCCCCACACTTAGGCTTCATAACAAAGCCCTGCTATTCACTAAGAATCTAGTCCTTTTTCAGAGATGCTGAAAGTCTTGACCTCTTTGGTTTTCATTTTAAAGGCAGATAGACAATAACCATGGCCTGGGCCAGATAGCAGAGTTATTTGCTTTGGCATGTAAAAGAAAAAAGTTTGCTTTGGCATAATTTTCTCATGGACAAAACTGATCACTTCATAATGAGAAATAATTTCCAAAGAGCAAATAATTCTTGAGAAAAAGAAACACACAAAGACATATGTAACAAATACCTTTCTGAGGATGGTTCTGGGAAAGAGGCAGGAAAGGGGAATCAGGGAGCTAGCGGCATTAGGGCATGTGGGAGTGGTAGAAAGAAAAGGGTGAGCTCTGAGAGATGAAGGTAGTCTCCTGAGTCTGACTTTGCTTCCCAGTGAAGTAAAGGTCTTTCCCTATGCTATTAGCCTCAGGCATCACTAAGAGGTGAGTAAGGCATGCCCATATACAGCCTGAAGTTGAGGAGAGGTATCTAGAAACCTGAGAAGCAACTTGAGGCTATGGGAGGGGCTGAGGAGGATCCCCTGAAAGAGGAGAGACAGTATCTTTATACTCACATTTGATGATATTTTTTGACCCAGGGAATTAACCTTAAGAGCTGATGCAGAACAAATCTTACACTGATTAACTGTTTTTCTTGACTTGTGTGGTTCTAGGATCAGGTACATCAAAAGACATAAAGCAAAGTTCTAAAGTGCCAGGGATCTGAGCAAAAACAGTAACTGTTCACTCAAACACCTTACATCCATTTCCATCATAAAGGCATCTGATCTGCTTCCAGAGCAGTGAGTTCAGACTTTGGTTAGATTCAGTCTGCAGACTATGACATGCTAAATCTATGCAAATATCTTTAGGTGAGAGCCATGTTGAAAGGATAGTTACTTTTCCACATATGACTTTCTCCCTTTGGAAACTGTATTTTGCTTCAGTCTCTGCCAGGAGACTGTTAGGAGGTGATCTGTCTATGAATTAAAACAACCCTCATGCAGTGCACTGCACCAGCTCACAAGTAGATAAGCAATGAGGTGCATTTTTACATTCCACTTCATGGTTTCCTGCCCTTGATGTGGGTCCCAGCAGCAAGGTAACTAGGACTCCAATTATCTCATTTTAATCTTGGAATTTTAAATGTTTATGCAGAGAAAGTACAACTGACTCATTCATCTAATCACTTCCAAGAGGGAGAAGGAAAGCTCAGAGTCGCCAGCTCAAGATCCCCAAGGGGCCAGTGCCCAGAGCCAGCCCCATGGGCATAGCCCGAAGATGATGTCAGGGCTTCCCAAAGCAGGTCCTTGTCATCACACGCCTGACGTGTCTGCAGGAACAATAGCCAGCACACTGCTCTCCAACAGCTCCCAGCCAGCCTCACAACGTGGGAGATTGGAGCAGAGGCCCAGGGTCACAACACGAAGCTGATAGACTTGGTTGTTCCAGAGACAGTCAGATAAGGTGACCTTTGTTCTTTGCATGAGCCTGCCTTGAACCAGGAAGGAAAAGAGTAACATGCAGACCTTTCTGCAGACCTTTCTCCTCCTAATCTGGGGAAGGTCTCTCTTTCCCAGAATGAACCTATTAGGACCAACCAGTTTTTCTGGCTCTGGAGTTGTGTTGACCTTTACAAAGCTGACCATGGGACAAACTGCCTTCCGGGTGGTCTATTTATTTTTGGTAATGTTAAACTCGAGAAAAGCAGATGCTCCTACCAAAAACAATAACAATAATAACAGCTAGAAATTATTGAACACTTACATGACAGGGAGTGGGCTCAATGCTTTCCATATGTTATTTCAGCCTTGAAACCCTGAGAGGTAGCTGTTATTATTATTATTATTCCCATTTTATAGACGGGAAAACTGAGGCTCAGAGAAGTTGAATAACTTCTCAGTCACACTACCACTGAAGTGGTGGAGCCAGAAAAACAAACCTAGGTGTCTGGGTTCTGGAAACCCAAGCCCTTACTGACCGCACTAAACACCACTTTTGCCAAGTCAAAAAGAAGCCACTGCCAGTGTTTGCAGGAGCCCTTCTGCAAGGGGACTAAGCCAAGTGTGTGGGTCCCCTGCCTTAGCCCCTGGCAGTGGCAAATCCAAGCCATTTGTAGCCCTGAAGGACTGGTGATCAGCAGTTGTCCTCTATGCAACTGTCGATATATTCTGACCTGGCACGTTATATCTTTTAGATACCAGATAGGAGCCATATTTGGGATCTTGGTGTTCACCCTGTTTGTTTATTCATGTGCAAAAATCTTCTCTGTATGCCGTTGCATGCACTCAAGTCTTTCTCATTCCATTGACTTAAGCAAGGGGCATTTACTCTAGAGGCTGTGTCTCTCCAGAGATTGGCTTCTAAATTCACCTTCTCTCCCAGCTGGGAGAATTTCTTTCTCACCATCCCACACCAATTCCACAAATTGCCACTCTGTAATTTCTTGTCCACTTTCCCCACCATTTGTCAAATGGCCTCCTCTCCAGTTCTGCTGTCTTGTCCCCCACAGATGGTCATTTCAGGCTCCATTCAACCCCATCCCTTCCAGTAGGCTTCTTGGACAACTCCATACTGCTGTTTCCTGCTGAGTACTACCAACACTCACCAGGCAGTCTGGCCCTTGACAACTTCTCTGAGTGTGTCCCATGGAGACACACAGATATCCTTTCTTGTGGTTTCTGTCTCTTTTCTTTGTCATCATTTATCCAATCATGCTTCAACTTGAATGGGAAGGCTGGAAATAAATTTAATAATTGAGGAATGCTCCGTCAAGCCCTAAAGAGAAGGGGACTGATTACCAGATATCCTACTTCTAGGCTTTTCCACATCATTCTAGTGCTTCGACATGAGGCCAGTCACCAAATGCCAGGTGTTGCAAATGCTGATTTGCCAGCGTCAACTTCAGGGCTTTCACAGTCTTTCCATCCTTTTCCTTTTTTTTAGGATAATTTTTATTATTTTTATGTTAGAACACTCAGCAGTGTACATTTAACCCAGCTTAGTGGCAAGTTATTTAGTCTTTGCCTCCTCCAGCTTGGTGATACAAGCCAAGGATTCTGGACCCAGGAAGTTGCCTCATCAGTGATGGTGGATCGCATCATAACTGTTGTAATTGGTCCTGATGGTTTCCACCTGGTTAGCCAAAGTTTCTTTGTCTTCTGAGTTAACCTGTGTGAAGGTGACCATGGTGCAGGTCTACCCATGGACTAGATGGCCTAGTTGTGCCTTCCCCTTGATAAAGCAGTAAGGGACCCCCGTTTTACAACACAGGGCAGATAGGAAGACCACCAACTCAATATAATTCACGTCATATGCAATCACCACCAGCTGGGCCTTCTTGTTCTCCACCAAGGTGGTGACAGTGTTGACCCCCACTCAAAGGACAGGTGAGGATGTCCCATTTGTCAACAGTTTTCTTCTCAGCCCAGGCCAGCAGTCACTGCTTCTTCTCTTGCTTGGTCTCTGGCCTGTACTTGTGGGCCAGCTTAAGAAACTGAATGGCTGTCTGATGGTCCAAGGTCTGGGTGAACTGGTTAATGACAGGAGGCATTGTCAGTCACTTATATAGGATAGCTCTTTGCTGCTGCAACTGGATGCAGTAAGGCCATTTGACAAAGCGAGTGAGGTCATTTTTTGAGTGAATATCATGTCTGATGCCAAAATTCCTAGACCTTTTCTTCAATAGGGGGTTCACCACCTTCTTGGCCTCCTGCTTCTTCATGACATAAGGGGCCAGGGTCACCTTTTTCACCTTGGTCTTCTCTCCTTTAAGTATCTTGGTTGGTTAGAGGAGACCACCCCTTTTCTAAGACAAGTCCAAATAAAATTCATCATGACCTTCCATCCCAGAATCTTCTGGTTTCTTTGTTCCTCAAGATCAAGATGCCACATTTAGTTTCTCAAATCTCAAAAAGTTAAGTAAAAGATTCTGTGGAATTATGAAGACGTCCTCAGTGCATGATGTCTTCAGAAAAAGTAGACATGTCAACCATATTCTGTGCCTGCTTTATCCCCAGCCAATGGGGCAGGTTGACAATGTTCCCTAAACAGCAGGATGGCTTCACCTGTTGGCTTCCAGGGAGGGTAACTGATTTTGCCATCCCCTCTGCAAGATAGCTCTGAGAGCCCATAGGCAGGCACTGCAGTCTTGGCTCGGTCTCTAAATAACTGAAGACTGGCCCTTTGCAATGTCCTCATCTACAAAACAGAGAAAATGTGGTACAGGACTGACTTTCTGGACTATTGTGGGGCCTAACAAAATGGTCTGTTTTTGTTATTGTTGACTCTATAAGGTGAACTACTGATACAACTTCCATTTTTATTATTTGCTATCTCTTCACTGAAACAGTTAAGGTAGAGTTTGGGGGAGTAGGAATAAGAGGAGAAACCACTCTCTCTATTCTCTTGATTCTACTCCTGTGTTAGAATCTATGGAGAATTTGGCAGTTATGTTAATTCCCCCAATTTGTACACATTTGGGATGCACTACTCTGTGGAGATGGGAGGGGACTTTGTCCCAGGAAGTATCAGACTACACAGAGTAGGTCCTTAACCATTTAGACTGAAAGAAGTGCACAGAACTAAAAGGCGGAGGGTCCTGTTGGACAGAGAATACTGGTTGCCCCAAGGGACTGACAAAGTCACATGCAGGATGCTCTAAGAATGTGAATGGTATTGGCTCAGGGCTTGTGCCAAGTAGATCCCAATGAAATTTCTGGGGTGGGGAACCCTTAACACCCACCTACCCCCCTGCTCCTGCTTGCTTGTCCCTCGATAATAAACATAATTCTTTTTACATGGACAAAATGTTTAATTCCACAGATAAATTTAGACTCAAAATTTCAATGAAAATGTAATCTCTAAAGTCAAGATTGTAAAGATATATATTGGTTATGTTGACAATGGGAATATTTTCATGGAGATAGTTGGGAAGGCCTTCCTTGGAAGATGTCAGGCACATGATCTCTCTGAGAAGTAAAAAATGGTATATAAATTATTTACACTACGTGAAAATGGCACACAGAGTCTTTTTGCAGATCTTAGGTTTTGCTATGAGAAAAGGAAAAAGGAAGGGTATAAGCTAACTCTGGACTCTTAAAATAGAGAGGGAGGGTGTTTACAACCAGAATACTAAAGAGGAAGAAGAGTAACCCGTGATTTAAAAAAAAAAAAAAAATATATATATATATATATATATAGCATTTGTCAGATGCCTGAGAATAGGTTTTTGACACAAATATGAAAAAATGCTGACATTTATTAGTTTCAGGCAGCAGGTAAATAAATATATTATTCTTTGTACTCTTCTATTATTTCTAATTTTTGAAGTTCAAAAAAGTACAAAGAAAAATTGAAAATAAAAATCCCTACAATACAATGAAACACTGTGCAGCTGGTTTTTTACAAAATGAGAAAGATCTCTATGTTCTCACATAGAAAGATTTCCAAGAAATATTGCAAAGTGAAAAAAAAGGAAGTTTCAGAACAGTATATTTTACCCAGTCCTATCTACATGAAATAATTTTTTTTTTTTTTTTTTTTAGTTAGAGTCTCACTCTGTCACCCAGACTGGAGTGCAGTGGCCGCTCCCAGCCACCGCAGACTCGACCTGCTGGGCTCCGGCGATCCTTCCGCCTCAGCCTTCCAAGTAGCCAGAATTACAGGCATGCACTACCACCCCCGGCTGATTTTTTGATTTATTGTAGAGATGAGGTCTCGCTGCCCAGGCGGGTCTCGAACCCGCGGGTTCAGGCAATCCACTCACCTCAGCCTCCCAAAGGTGCAGGATTACAGGCTGAGCCACCAAGCCTGGCTATGAAATACTTTTTAAATGTGTTTGTATGTGTCCTATATGCACAGAGTTAAATCTAGTTAAATCTAGAAGAGACAACAAATTATGAACAGGAGGTGAACTGTGTACATTGGGCATTTTCCTAACGTATGAATTTTTATGATGAGCACGTATTACTTTTATTATACTACTTTACTGGTAAAGCAGTAATGACTTTTATAAGTGACCTATGGGACAGAAATGCTGGTCACCAAGCTCTTCTCAGTTCGTGTGCCGCCCACTGGGCCAAAAACTGGAGTTTCCACCTGCCCTGTCCTTGTGTGGTTTCCTTCCCTATTTGACACTTGAATGACTGCGTAAGACCAGTGACAGATGCCAACAGCGGTGGCGATGACAAGCCCAAAGCCACATTTGTTCCATTACTTCCAGCTTCTCATTGCCTTTCCAATCGCTGTGGCAAGAGCTCCTTTCTCTTATCTGCACACAGCAAGAGTCAAAAGTTCTTGTCAGTGTGATTGCTGAATACCAGGCTGGAAAACTTCCTGATAATACCTAAATTCCTTCAGTAGAGCAGTGCCTGGAATCGGGTCAGGAGAGCTATGTGGCTTCAGCACATGGTGTACTGTGCAGCGGGATAATAAACCAGATGAAATTTGGCAAATAAAAACTTAAGGGACATATAAGGATGTCATTATAGACCCATCTGGTCTGATAACCCTTTCCCATGCCAATTTGTTCCCTTAGTAAGATCTTGCAGGCTGCTGAGGAAGAGCATCCTCTTGTGTGAGCCATTGAAAAGTTCCAAACTATACACAAAGACATGAGGAATAAAAAGAAATCCCAAATAATAAAAAACAAGGACGAAGCTGAAGTTTCCGAGACATATTTATGGTTTTATAAACAGTTACACATTAGTTGAATGGCTCTATGGGATACGCTGGTGACATTAGCTAATTCTGACATTTAGGAATTTAAGCTTAGTAGCTGTCCTAGCTTCTCCTTATTAGCGAAGTCTGCTAAACATTTTGTGCTGTGTGCCCTGTGTTATGTTTGAAGATGATGCAAATGGCAGGCTGTCATCTCAATTCCATCTCTCATCGTAAAACCTGAGCAAGATGGGCTCACTCTTCTGCCTCATTCTCCTCTGGCCTCATTCTGTATCCAGCATTCCCTGATCTTTCCTTTGCCTTCCCCAATTTAGTTTTAGGAAAGATATGACTTCCCAAAGAAAATGTGAAGAAATGCAGAAACTTGAAAATAAAGTTTCACGCATGACGTTAGACCTTCCATATATCACTTTTTCCTCTATGTCAGACAGACCACTTTTATAAACACAAGTTCCTATGAGGGAAACAAAATCATTTAAACTGTATCTTCACTCTGACCTAAACCTGAAACAAATCCAGAGAGAGAAATGTGTGCTTCTAACTGGGATGACACGTTAAAGCTTTCCAAAAGAGCCCTTTGATGCTTCTAAGCCCCTGATTCAGTTCTTGGGCTTCACTCCTGCAGGTAACCAGGTGAGTTTCTCCAAATCAGCAGATGCCTTTGCCTTTGAAGAGGACAGCAGCAGCGATGGACTTTCTCCAGATCAGACTCGAAGCGAAGACCCCCAGGGTTCAGCAGGTTCTCCCCAAGACTCTAAAGCTTCAGAGACCCCTTCGGCAGGACCTCTGGGGACAATTCAGGTAAAAAAAAAAAAAAAAATCATGTCAGTGTGTCATCTCTTCACAGTCATAAAATCAACCCTGCAGCAGTAGGTTTTGTTTAGAGACCCTGAAGATGTTGTTGCTGGCACATCATCTTGATGCCTCTTCTCACCCTATTCAACTTGGGGGTTTGTATTTAGTGGCCAACGCCTCCAGAAAACCCTGAAAGAGAATCCCCAGAACTATACTCTCTGTCCTATTTTTTAAGTATCTACTCTTCCAAGCAGACTTTTTTTCTGAGTCAGAGTCTTACTCTGTCGCCCAGGTTAGAGTGCAGTGGCATGCTCATGGCCACCTCAGTCTTGAACCGCTGGGCTCAGGCAATCCTTCCACCTTAGCCTTCCAAGTAGCTAGAACTATAGGATGTACCATCACACCCAGCTAATTTTTCTTGATTTATTGTAGAGATGAGGTCTCACCAGGTAGCCCAGGCTGGTCTCGAATCCATGGGCTCGAGCAATCCTCTCACCTCAGTCTCCTAAAGTGCTGGGATTATAGGTGTGAGCTACCACACCCAGCCTCAAGCAGACATTTTTTATCTCCATTTTTATGGACAAATTAGCTAAGACTCAGCAAAATTGGATAACTTACCAGAATCTCCCAGCTAGAAAGTGCCAGAACAGGACTGTTTTCAAAGTTCACAGTTTTTTGGGGGGCACTGAGTTAGTCACTCAAGGGCTCTGGGGAGTGTGGGGAGAAGGAAGTGCTGGTTGTTTACAAGGTAGGGAAGCCCACATTGGTTCTTCTGTTAGCAGGTTTTCACCTAGCCAGTCACTACAAAATCAACTTCCAGTGCCAACTCAACCATAACATTCACCTCTATCTAGACATATTGACAAACTCTCAAGAGTGAGGACTGTATATTGAAAACACTCAAAGAATAATGATGATGATAAACAGCAACTACTGCTGAAGAGTAAGTGCTCACTCTGAGTCAGGGACAGCACTGGGCACAATGCAAATGTTTTCTTACATGAGTTCAAAACCACATCCAGGTAGGTATCATCAATATTGATTCTGACAGAGGTGGAACCTAAGCTCTTTGAGGCTGAGCACCTGAGTGGTCTCAGAACATGGCAGAGTGTTGGAAACTTTTTGAAAACCCACCTTCAGAAAGTGCCCACAGCCCAGATGGGAATTTTCCTCAACTTAGCCTGATAATTTTCATGGTGCCCTAAAAGGAGATGTATGTGGATGACCACACATGAGGGAGATGGAGATGTATGAGTGTGGCAACAAGATGTGAGCTGTTGCAGCTCTGGTTCTACCTGGAGAGGCTACCAACCTTCAGTCCCTTCTCTCTAGGAAGAGTTTGCCCCTCCTGACCTTGCAGGGATTGGGCGATGGACTGACATTAAATATCTCTAGAAAATTTTCTTTTTAGCCGGGCTTGGTGGCTCAGCCTGTAATCCCGCACCTTGGGAGGCTGAGGTGAGTGGATTGTCTGAGCCCGTGGGTTTGAGACCCGCCTGGGCAACTTGGCGAGACCTCATCTCTACAATAAATAACAAATTAACGGGGCGTGGTAGCGTGTGCCTGTAATTCCGGCTACTCGGAAGGCTGAGGCGGCAGGATCGCTGGTGCCCAGCAGGTCGAGGCTGCAGTGGCCGGGAGCGGCCACTGCACTCCAGTCTGGGCAACAGAGTGAGACTCCAACACAAAAAAAAAAAAAAAAAAAAAGAAAATTTTCTTTTCGTATAAAAAACAGCACACAGATATTAGGCACAGTTACAATAGCTTTCATCTTGGGCCTTGTTTCCTGAGCCGTGTTGGTCACTGGTCATTGTCATGCCTATAGGAACAATGATCTTCACCTCATCAGAGCAAACCTACAGCTGCCGAGGAAAAAATGTGAAAAGGGAGGCATAAAAAGCAGAACTGAGACATTCATGTGTTCACTGTGCAAGAGTCATAATCAAAGCATTTTTCCTTCCCCTGCCTTCTGCAGCTGGTATTTGCAGCCAAGTTTCTCTGATAACATCAAACAGTATATCAGACCATTTGTACGCATTATTCTGACAGTAAATTCCTCAGCTTCTGATTTAAGAATGGTTGGAGGGAAAAAACAAGTTTAGTTTTTTTCTGCCTAACCTTAGAGGGAAGAAGTGAACACATACTGAACAATGCCAGGCAAAATGCAAAAATCATTTTATGTCATTTCACCCAGCAGCCATGTTTGACAGATGAGGACACTGAGGCTCTGAGAGAAAAGAATCCTTAGGGCCTCTGGCAGGTGCCAGAGCCTAGGGAAGAACCAGGGAGCTCAGCACTGACTCTCCAGAGGGAGTTTACAGGCAGCCTTAGCCCCTCTCTGTCAGAGTCACAGTAGAGGAATGTAGGAGAGGAAGAGAAGATAACGATTACCTTTTCAGAATCTGCCTCTCATGAAGGTTTTTTTATGACTCTGTACACATATACCTGCACATATATACACAAAACACATACATACATATGCATACAGGCACATACATGTACACAGAAACTCCCATGCATATCTAGCATACATGTATACACACATGCACATATATGCATATCTAACACACACATATATACGCATACATACAAACATACATACTCATGCACACAATCAGATACAAACATACATACTCATGCACACAATCATACACAATCAGATACACACACACATGCATACATAGACACATATACAAACCTAAATATAAACACACTCAGACACACACTTAGACATACACACACACACGCACACAGTTCCCCTCCTTCCACTAACATCCTTTTCATCTACCTTGTCCTATTTTCCTCCCAAAATCCTACGCCCAATCTTCCCTCTTTCTTTTCAACTCCATGATCATGTCCAACAGGTGGATCTGGTCATAGACAGGTGGAACCCTCACACAGGACAGCCAGATATCCCAATTTGCCTAAAACAGACCTGCTTTGTACCTGTCCTCTGGGATCATTATTAAGAATGCCCCCTCTCACTCTCAAAAGTGTCCTCAATTGGATGACAAATGATATATTTATGTGTGTATGTGTATGTGTGTATATGAGTGACTTCTCTCCTCTAGAGGAGTAAGCTAATATTTACTTGAGGAAGAAGCTAGGATTAAAGCAGCAAAGTTTTATGGAGGGGCTCTACTTTAACACTTGTGTCACACAACCTGTTCTTGTGTCCTAATAATGGCAAAATTTGGATTTCAGGATCTTGCTGCCAGCTCAGAAAAAGACAGAAATGACTCAACCTCACAGACCAGCCACCAGTCAGACACTGGGAAGCAGGGGCTTGGTCCCCCCAGCACCCCTATTCCCGTGCACACTGCTGTAAAGGTATGACCATGCCAGCTCCCCACCTGGCACTCAACCTGCAGAGCTTTCTGAGTTAGGTCTGATAACATGCGTGGTGGTCACACAGACCCAAGAACAGGTTCAGCTCACTAGGAATGTCACAAAGCTGGAAATGAGACATGGGCCACTAAACCTCTATTCTCTGTGCAGCACAGCATAGGTCTTCTCTGCAGTGAAGAAGCCTGTGTGTTTGTATTTCTATGGATCAAAGCTCAGCCAGCATGTTGCTGATTTAAAAGATGTTATAAGCTCACCCTCGAGACAGACACAGCTGATTATAATGCACTAGGATTTACAAGTGTCATAAAATAGGTATAGGACAGTTGAGTTTTACTTCAGGGCAGCATCCCTGAAGACCTTGCATAATGTAAAACCTATGTCATTCAAGCCAGTGGAAAGAAACATGGGGTTACACTCACAGTAGTCAAGTAGCTATAATCATTATAGCATATTTTTATTTAATTTTCTCAGCATTATATCTTATAGTACACAAAGTACTCTCTCCTCAAGTTAACTGTAGTCATTTGGCCTTCTTTATGATGTTTTATCCCATATAACTCTTAATTGATTTGGGAGCATGTTTTTCCAGCTCTAGTGCCACCACTGAATGAATGTTGAAATGACTCGTAAGGGATTAAAAAAAAAAAAAAAAAGATTGCAAATTGAAGTCAGAATCAACGATAAAGCAACAGTTTTACATTCTAAGTGGACGACAGGGATTTCAGTTTCCCAGTAAAGAACCCCCACTAAACCTCAATAGCCAAAGTGCAGTTTACGATCCACTCAGCTCAACGGGTTTGAAATTATGTGACTATCAATGAATTTTTTTAATCATAGGGGAAGGAGGAGGAGCTGATTCTCATTATTTTTAATGTTGAACATAAAGATAAATGTTATTAATGTTTCTATCACAGTATTTACATTTTGCATTATTCAAATTAGCAAAGCCTTCAACCTTGCTGTACTAAGGAAGTACGATAGGAGCCCAGAGGAAGGACACTTCTGACAAGAGGGGGATTGATACTGACAACCAGCTAGTCTAGAAGAGCTGAATGTTTATACAGGAGCCATCGATCCTCCTGATTGGTCCATGCCTATGCATTCCCAGTTGTTAAAAATTCATCAACTTTATGTTCAGAGGATACCAGAGAGTTTTTCAAAGAAAGAGGCATCTGAGTTAAGGAAAAACATCTCTACCCTGTTGACTTTATAAGATGTGTATGAAGCCAATGAGAGACTGTACTTTCAGGAACTATAAAAATGCTGTGTACGAGAAGGGTACTCTGCAGTCTGTGAGAATATGTACCAAAGCGGAATAAAAGGTTTGATTCCTGCCCTCAAGGAACCTGTAATCTAGTTGAGTTATCAGGGCCACCGCTACCCCAAATGGTTTCTTGTACAAGTAAGAAAGACATGCCTCAAAAGACTTGAATAAATACTTTTTTTCAAAAATATACAAATTATCAACAAGCATATGAAAAGATTCTCAAAGTCATTAGTCATTGGGGAAATGCAAACCAAAATCACAATGAGGCATATATATTTCATACCTACATTAGGGTGGCTTTAATCCAAAAATATGGAAAATGATATGTGTTGATGAAGATGTGAAGAAATGGAAACTTTCATACACTGTTGGTGGAGATGTAAAATGATGCAGTTACTGTGGAAAACAGTTTGGCAGTTCCTCAATAATTTAAACATAGAATTGCTGCATGGCCCAACAATTCCACTCCTGGGTATAGACCCCAGAGAATTGAAAACAGGTGTTTAAATACAAACTTGTACATGAATACTCATAGCAGCACTACTATGCACAATAGTTAAAAGTTGGAACCAGCTCAAATGTCCATCAACTGATGAATTAATACATGAAATGTATATAGATACAGTTGAATATTATTCAGCAATAAAAAGGAAAGAAGTCCTAAGCCATGGTACAACATATATGAACCATGAAAATATTACGCGAAGTGAAATAAGGTAGACAGAAAAGGCCATCTATTATACGATTTCATTTACATAAAATGTCCAGAATAGGCAGGTCTGTACAGAGAGAAAGCAGATTAATGGTTGCCAGAAGCTGGGAGAAGGAGGGACTAGGAAGAGATTGCTCATTGGGTAAAGGCATTTCTTTTTTTTTTTTTTTTTT
>NW_007126458.1:172979-175385 GCF_000164805.1 Carlito syrichta
TGTAGAGATGAGGTCTCGCTGCCCAGGCGGGTCTCGAACCCGCGGGCTCAGGCAATCCACTCACCTCAGCCTCCCAAAGAAAGGCATTTCTTTTTGAGATGATGACAATGTTCTGAAACTTGACAGTGGTAATGGTTGCACACCATTGTGAATGTAATGAAATGACTACAATGGCGATTTTTATGTGACTTAAGTTTTACCACAACAAAAAAGAAAAGAAGCTCTCCTTCCCCCAGGCAGACATCAGTCCCCACCGAGGCCAGTGGCCTAGGAAGGAGAATGAGGGCCTGATTTCAGTCCTTCTCATCCCTCAGCAAGGTATACACTGATGCGATCACTATCAGGTGATCAGGTCGCTTTGAAATGCCACATGAGAAGTGCAGACAAGGGACATCACTGTGAGGTGAGGTGAGGTTTGGGCAGCCGTGAGGGATGAGCCAGAGTCACATAGCAAGGAGAGGAGTTTGTTGCAAACAACAGGAAATTACAAGGAAAAGAGCCAGGAGGTGTAAGCTGTTGGAAAGAAATGGTTTAGGCAGTTTGGTGAGCTGTCTTCCTTGGCAGACTACAGGCTTCATCCTGCAGAGCAGGACCTGCTGATTGATTGGGGGCTGCTGAGGTGGTCTGCGGTTTGGCAAAGTTCAGCGTGTATGTATGGAGTTGACTCAGAATGACTTCAAGAAGTCATGCACTTTTTAGCTACAGGTCACACCATTCTCTTTCATCCTACACTAACATGGTTCACAATTTCTACCTGGGTCTTTTAAGCACTGGAATGGATCCACCTCTGATTCATCTTTAGAAAGATGATGTGCTCTCCTATTGGCCAGGCTGCTGAAACAAACTTATTATCCCCTGGACTCAAAAAAGAGAATGAAAGAATGAAACAATTTACTTTTATGGGTTCTGTAGTCTTTACCCTACACTATCCAGAGAAAGTGTTCTGATTTCAGTATCTTCTGGAATGCCCACAGTCCATGTGGGCTAAGGCAAGTTGAAGAAAAAACTCCTTGCCCCCTGACTCAGCTGTTAGACTCATCCAGGGCTGCAGGTCTCGTGCTCCCCAGACGAGGCAAGCCCTATAAGTGGTGAGAACAACAGCTGAGTTGTAGCTAGGCAGAGTAGAGCTGTTTCTGGAACCCTACAGAAACTCTCCAAGGACAGAGGCCTGATTAATTAACTAGAATGCTCATCGATGGATGAGCAGGGAGAAATAGAGCCACCAAGCACACAGAAATACTTATGCTCATTATTCATTAGTCTCCAGGAAGAAGTCTCATTGAGAGAACAAAAGAGTGTTTGGTGGTGCCATGCGCTGAGTCAAAGCGAGTTGTAGGCTCCCTTGGATAGGGTCACATTCAGATGTGTATTTTGTGGTTTAAATGCGGAAGCAGCAAGACAGAATGTGCCTGCCAGCTGTTCAGGAGCCCCCTCTTCTGGACACCACTGGTACCACACTTTCCCTCCAACGTTTTCCCAAATCCTTAATTATTTGAGATCATCACATCCACGTTCATTTCATTTTTTGGATAAAGTCAGAGTTTGGAAATGTATTTAAGCAGGCCCTGAACATTTACCATAACACTATAAGAAGAAAAGGATCGGCAGTAGTCAGAAACTGCCGGGGGAGGCGGGGACATAACATCAATAAGGGTACCTGATCTCAAACCAGGCAAAGTGGGGACCAAAGGGAGGCCCAAACTTTACCTGTACGATGACCACATGTATGCCTAAACCTGAATTGTACCCCACACACCCTTTAAAATAAAATAAATTTTTTAAAAAGAAAATGTATTTATTTAGATAACAGTATGGACCTATTGCTCCCTAACGAGGCCTGTTGGCTTCTCAATCAGATTATAATTCCCTTGTTCACTGAGCACCTGTTATTATTTCAATATTATCTTTTATAGTCTTTATATTGATCACTGAGATAGGAAGTAAAGAATATTTTCCCCAACTTGCAGATGAGGGAACTGAGATGTAGTAAAGTAACCGTACTACATTTTGAAATGTTTTTACTTCTGAGCCTATACCCTTAACTTCCTTCAGTGCGCCCAACTCATGCTCTATGTGATTTGGGTTCCAAATCTGAGAAGGGTTTCAGTGGGTGGCTAACCTTTCCCATTATAGCATCCTTATTTCAGAGGGTGTCAATTCTTGATCTTATATTAGTATTTGGCCCAGATGAGGAGGCATGATAAACAGGTAGGTAGGGAGAACCTTATCTTACTTTCAGACCAAAGCAACAGAACTACATTCTGGACTTCAAGGGCAGTTTTAATGTCATCTAAGTTTATATCATTAATAAGTCAATTTATAACCGGGCTCAGTGGCTCAGCCTATAATCCCGCACTTTTGGGAGGCTGATTGCCTGAGCCCGCGGGTTCGAGACCCGCCTGGGCA
>NW_007126458.1:175405-182484 GCF_000164805.1 Carlito syrichta
TCAGGCTGCGGTGGCTGGGAGCGGCCACTGCACTCCAGTCTGGGCGACAGAGTGAGACTCCAACTCAAAAAAATAAAAAAAAATTAAAAAAAAAAAGTCAATTTATAAAGTGCTTATGTCAAGATGATTGCACATATACATTATACTTCTGATAGATCTTCCTTCCTTCTTTCTTTCCTTCCTTTCTTTCTTTCTTTATTAATTTTTTAGAGACTGGGTTTTGCTCTGTTGTCCAGGCTGGAGTGCAGTGATGCAATCATAGCTCACTACATCCTCAAACTCCTGGTCTCAAGCAATTCCCCTGCCTCACCCTACTTAGCAGCTAGGACTACAGGTACACACCACCACACCTGGCTATTTTTTTTTGTAGAGACAGAGATCTCACTATGTTGCCCTGGTTGGTCTTGAACTTCTGGGCTCAAGCAATCCTCCTGACTCAGCCTCTCAAAGTGCTGAGATTACAGGTGTGAGCCACCACTCCTGGACATATGAAATAATTTTCTTTCTTTATATATATTTTATTTTAAAGATGTTCCATACAATTCAGGATTAGGTATACAAGTGGACATCGTACAGGTAAAGCTTGGGTCTTGAAATAATTTTCTTGTGGATAATGCCAATATCAGAAGACAATCTTTGTTAGGCAATCAGTTGGATTTTAGTCAGGAGAAAACACTCACTGAAACACAGGCTTATGTCTCACTCTACTCCAGAATGGAAAAACTCCTGGAGCTCCTTCTAAAATTCAAGATTCTTCACCTAAGGCGTTTCCTTCCAGTGTGATGTGTTTGCAGTAAATTTGTTCATTAGACACATTAATGTCCCAGTAGCTCTTTGTACATCATGCTTTTGCTATACTGTATTTCTGGGATTTGAAGATGTCCATCAGACAAAACCTCCTCATGACATATTCATGATGTCAAGCCATTCTCAGCCGTCACCTAATACACATGCCGTTTCCTCGTCCTCTTTGCAGTCCAAGTCCTTGGGTGACAGTAAGAACCGCCACAAAAAGCCCAAAGACCCCAAGCCAAAGGTGAAGAAGCTCAAATATCACCAGTACATTCCCCCAGATCAGAAGGCAGAGAAGTCCCCTCCACCCATGGACTCAGCCTACGCCCGGTTGCTGCAGCAGCAGCAACTGTTCCTGCAGCTCCAGATCCTCAGCCAACAGCAGCAGCAGCACCGATTCAACTACCCTGGGATGCACCAAGCTCAGCTTAAGTACGCCCGGCCGGTCTGGGATGGTGGCTGCGGGTGGAGGTTGGGAATGGCTTCTCTCATCTGAGACACACAGAACCAGCACTTTGGGACCCAGCAAGTCCTGTATTGCTTCATGTCCTTACCCAGCATGTTAAGAACATGCTCTTATTTAGAAACCATGCACACTTTTTTAGGACCATAAGGCTGGGAGGAAACAAGTACAGTAGTTCCACTTTATCTGCAAGGGATGCATTCCAAGACTCCTGGCAGATGCCTGAAACTTTGGATAGTAGGCATCCCTGTATATGTTGTGTTTTCCTATGCATACATACCTATGATCAAAGTTAATTTATAAATTAAGCACAGTAAGAGGTCAACAATAATAACCAGTAACTTAAAAGAACAATTATAATAATATACTGTAGTGAAAGTTATGTAAATGTGGTCTTTCAACATATCCTACTGTACTGTACTCATCAAGTTTCGAACCGCCATTGACCTCAGGTAACTGAAATCTTGGAAAGCAAAGCCACAGGTAAGATGCCCCTTTGTGAAAGTATAAAGTATTAGCGCTTCCAAATTGGATGTGGAACATTTAAGAATGTCATATTGGAATTGTGAGCGATTCTAATACACTTCCATTTTTGGAAGCATCAGAGCTGAACAGTCAAAAGAGAGCCACCAAAATTGATTCCTGGCCCAGGTTGTGTGCCCACATTGCTAGGTCACCTTTTAAATGGTTGGTACCCCCACCTACAAAGTTGAGATGTGGATTCCTCACATGCTCTGGTCATTCTCAGGCCGTGCTGGTAATTATTCTGAGCACCAAACACAATTAAGCTCTTCACAAGGTATACTTCTGCCTCCCCAGGACAGTCCATCAGCTGAATCATAGATGGATGTACTGTTTCCCACATGCTAAAGTCCCCACCACTCCCTCTTGTCTTTCTAAACAAAGCTAAAAGGTCACATGCCACTTGTCATCTAGCGTGCACTGTTTTTTTCTTACCCTGTCCTCTTCTGTTGATTTATTACATGCCGATCCCTCACTTTGTGATCTGATCTAAATGCAGGTTATCCCACATATATTTGATTGTGTTTTAAGTGCTTCTTTGTTTGTTTGTTTGTTTTTTAGAGAACCAAATGAACAGATGGTCAGAAATCCAAGTTCTTCTTCAACACCACTGAGTAATACTCCCTTGTCTCCTGTCAAAAACAGTTTTTCTGGACAAACTGGTGTCTCTTCTCTCAAGCCAGGCCCACTCCCACCTAACCTGGATGATCTGAAGGTATAGGATCGGACATAATTTTCTTTTATTTTTCTTCCTTTTTCTTTTTCCTTTCTTTTTTTCTCATAAGGTCTTGTCTGTCACTCAGGCTGAAGTACAGTGGCAATCATATCTCACTGCAATCCCAAACTCCTGAGCTCCAGTGATACTCCTGCCTCAGCCTCCCCAATTGCTAGGATGCTGGATTACAGGCATGAGCCACCATGCCCAGCCTTCTTATCTCTCTCTCTCTCTCTCTCTCTTTCTCTCTCTCTCTCTCTCTCCCTCTGCCTCTCTCTCTTTTTAAACAAATATAGCAGTATATTGTAAACAGCATCTTTTCTAACTGATCTAACTGATTTTTAGAGTAAGAAAGCAGGAAGCAGGAGATATGGGAGTCTCAAGGGATTGAACATTTTGGTTGTCTTAGTCCATTTTATGCTGCTATAATAGAATAACTAAAACTGGGTAATTTTTAAAGAAAAGAAATTTACTTCTCACAGTTCTAGAGGCTTGGAAGTTCAAGGGCATGGTACCAACTCCTGGTAAGGGTCATTCCATGGTAGGAGGGTGGAAGGCAGAAGGGCAAGAGAAGGCAAGAGAGGGCAAGAGTGAGTTAGAGAAAAAAAGGGGTTGACTCCCTCTATAATGTCATTAATCTAATTGTGAGTGTGAAGTTCTCATAACCTAGTTGCGTCTCCAAATCTCAACTTCTTAACATGGCCACAATGGCAAGTTTTCAGCACATGAAATTTTGAGAGTCAGAGTCAAACCACAGCACCAATAGAGCGCAAGACTATAAGCCCTCAGCTCAGCTTGAAAGGCCATGCAACCTTGAACTAGCTTTTATCTTTTTCTGAGTCTCAGATTCCTCATTTGCATAAATGATTTTATACAGGTCTAGTAGAATAATACACATGATAGAGCTTAGTACACAGAATAGGTATGTGATTGATATAAGCTTTCAGAATGCTTTAAACCAGTGGTCAACTCCACGAAGAATTCTTACCAATCTCTGGTGAAATGAAAAAAAAAAAAAGAACCATATAGAGAGTTTTTCATAAATCTAAATGCATTTCACATATCTGACTAAACTCCCTTCAAAGTATTTGTTTCCTTCCAATGTTTGAGAGCCATAAAGATATAAAGATATTAAAACATATATTTTACATGCCGGGCTCGGTGGCTCAGCCTGTAATCCCTTTGGGAGCCTTTGGGAGGCTGAGGTGAGTGGATTGCCTGAGCCCGAGGGTTCAAGATCTGCCTGGACAGCAAAACCTCATCTCTACAATAAATCAAAAAAAATCAACTGGGCGTGGTAGCGCATGCCTGTAATTCCGGCTCCTCAGAAGGCTGAGGCAGAAGGATCACCGGAGCCCAGCAGGTCGAGGCTGCGGTGGCCGGGAGCGGCCACTGCACTCCAGTCTGGGCGATAGAGTGAGACTCCAACTCAAAAAACAAAAAAAAAAATCATATATTTTACATTAGGAAATAATGACAGTAGTAGATAGAATTTGAGTGCTTTTGATGGGGTTTCATTTGTTCCTTTTCACTAAATAAGGATATCATTAAATAAGAATCTTAGTCCTTACTGAACAAGATAAAATGTTAGCAATCCAATGTCAATAACATAATTTAAAACAATGTACTGTTCTGTAAAATCCTCAAATCTGGGAGCTTCTTCCCTGAAACCCAAAAGCACCTTGTTAGATGGCATGCATGTGCTAGCAACTTGCTGTGGTTAACATGTATCTTAGTTCAATGAAATGACATTGAACTTTGAGTAAAAGCTATTCTTCTGTTCAGCATTCACAATAGAACTGAAAAAGATGAATGCAGTGCCCTGTGACTTCTTCAGCATGTAAACACAAGTCAATTCCTCATCCCAATCTTAGTAATTACACCTGCTTATCTGGTTTCTACCCTACCTATTACTCTCCCCCAAAAGATCTTCTGCCAAAACCAAATTTCTAAAGGTCCACATATCCTTTACTGAGCCACTCTAATGGCCCTTCCTCAGTTCTCAATCCCTGTTATCACCCTGATTACCATTTTAAGTCTTCAAGCATCATTTTCTTTTGGGGGTAAAGGTAAGGTTGTGTTTCTTTCAGTTGAAGAAAATTCTATGGCTGCCAACTGCCAACAACAGTAAATAAAACGTATCTTGGGTCATGATACTCAAGGCTCCTCTATTTCTTCCACGTGAAGCACAAATGCTTAGGTTTCATTGAAGTTGTCTCAATTTGGCATCATAAGCCTAGAAGAGGATGCAAGTCACACCCATACTCCACTCCCCAAATCATAAATCCATGGAGATGAAGTAGACTATCTTACCCTGAAAGCATTGTGCTAAGTGAAAAAAGCCAAAGGCAAAGAGACAAATATTGCATGAGTCCACATATAGGAGGCACCTAGAATAGGCAAATTCAGAAAGAGAGAAGGTAGAATTATGGTTGTCCAGGGAGTGATGAGAGGAGAAAATAAGGTGTAATTATTTAATGGGGACAGAGTTTCAGTGTGAGATGAGAAAAACGTTCTGGAGATGGATGGTGGTGATGGCTGCACAACAGTTTAAATGTCATTAATACCACTGAACTGTACACTAAAAAGGCTACATGGTCAATTTTGTGTTATGTTTATTTGACCACAATAAAAAAAAATTAAGTAGGCTCTATCTGGATGAGAGTCTTGGGTCAATTAGGACTGAAGAAGTCTTCGATCCAAGGGAAACATAACCCAGATATGATGGTGCCATTTGTCAGAGCCACCAAAGGTGGTTCCCTATATGCACACATGCTCAGAATTATTGACAGGTGACAGTTATAATAATTAGTATAGGTGGTGACGGCTACTATTTTTCAAGTGTAAACTCTCAGTCAGCCATTCAGTGTAGTTTTGCTTTAATGTTTACCCCATCAGGTAGATTTACCCAACTTAAAAAGTAAAAATAAAAATCAGAAGCTTAAAGAAGTTAAGTGATAGGCAAATTAACCATCTTATAGATGACAAAATTTAAGTGACTGATCTCAAGGACTTTGCTATTGTATGACAGACCAGAATAGAAAGGGAGTAACGGATAGAAGAGACCTTGACTAGACGTAGCCACTAATGTGTATGGGGAGAGATAGCACCTGTGTCCTGAGAGATTTACACCAATGACAGACACAGGGAGATTAGAATGGGGAGTTGATGTGAAGGGATGGTGGCAAGTTCATTCTGGGAAAGTTGAGTCACAGATGCCAGCAGGACAAAGATGAGAAAAAATCTATCCAGTTACTATCAGTAAGAATAAACCAAACTGTGTTGTCGGGGTGGGATGAGAAATTTCGGAATCGTGTGCAAAATGGAGAGGGTTGAAACTAGAAGAGTGAATGAGACTGAGGAAGAGAAAAATGGAAAGAGTGGGAGCAAAGGAAGGAAAGAGGGAGGGAAGGAGAGAAAAGAAATGAAGGAAGTATATTGGGGAGAGGAAGAAATAAGAACTAGTGAAGGCAACCCCCCAAATAACACCAGAAAGGTAATATAATGAAGATGATGTTTAAGAAACATTTAAGAAACATTTATATTTTGCTACATAAAAATCAAAGGAAAAAAGTACTGAGAAAAGAATTCAGTTTCTCATTTTAAAAATTATTAATGGTTATATTGCAGGATAGGGATTTTTTTGCATCTTGTTTTTTAAAAAAACTGGAGAGCAGGAGAGAGCAAGAGAGAAAGAGAGAGCGAGATACTGAGAAGTTTAAAAAATGAGAGAGCATTTGATGAATATTAAAAAATAATTGTTCATATGTTAAGGTATAGTAATGGTCTTATATCTATGTTTCTAGAGAGTATTTATATTTTAGAGATAGAGACCAAAACACTTAGAGATGGAATTATACAGTTTGCTTCAAAATAATTCAGGAAAAGGAGGGTTGGGATATATAAGAAATAAGATAAAGCATGAGTTGATAATTGTTGAGGTTGATTGATGAGTATATGAATTCATTAGGCTTTTCTATCTACTTTTGTGTATGTTTGCATTTTCCATAATAAATAGTTTTTAAGGTTATCAATGATTAAAACACTAGTGACTTTAGGTGTATATAAACCTTTGTCCCAAACAAGCCCATACCATATAATATTCTGAAGTGTAAGGTAAATTGAACTCAACCAGTATCCATTTTATTTTAGAATAAGAGCTGCATTATTTAATAATGTAGTTCAAATTATTCAGTGCTAGAACAGATTCTAAAAATAAATGTAGAGTTCATTAATTTTAAGTAATTCAAAATTAAAACAATAATGAGTTGCCATTTTGCACTTTTTTCAAATCAGCGAATCTAAAGGAAATGATAAAACAATGTGAACAACACTATGGGGAAAAATAACATATTTATTGCTAGTGTAAGTTGATTCAATTGTTTTTTGATAACTTTTAGCTGATTAAAAACTAACATATATTCACTGCTGAAATATAATAGTGTATAGAAAAATAAACAGTATTTTAAACGATAATTAAGATTCACAGAAAGCAATACAGATATTTCCTTCTAGATTTAAAATGCATATAAACGCCGGGCTCGGTGGCTCAGCCTGTAATCCCAGCACTTTGGGAGGCTGAGGCGA
>NW_007126458.1:182541-183536 GCF_000164805.1 Carlito syrichta
TGGAAAGGCTGAGGCGGAAAGGATCGCCCAGAGCCCACCAGGTCGAGGCTGCGGTGGCTGGAAGCAGCCACTGCACTCCAGTCTGGGCAACAGAATGAGACTCCAACTCAAAAAAATAAAAAAATAAAATGCATGTAAACATTTTATTTTAAAATAGTTGTTTTTAAAATTATGTATATATAAATTTCTGGCATACTTCTTTCTTTAACACATCATGATCATTTTTCACAACTTTTAATGTTCAATAAATTTTTTATTTTTAATAACAGCATATTATTCTATTATCTGGTTCACATTCCGCTGCTAGATAATTAACTAGCTGCCAAATTTTTGTTATTCATGATATCAGGCTGGGTGCAGTAGCTCACACACACCTGTAAGCCCACCATTTTGGGAGACTGATGTAGGAGAATTGCTTGAAACTCAGGAGTGGGAGACCAGTCTAGGCAACATAGTGAAACCTCATCTCTACTAAACAAATACATTAAATAAATAAATAAACAAATTCAGTGAACTTTGTGAATACTTCTATTAATTTTTCTGATTATTTCCCCAAGCTAACAACATTAGAAATGCAATTCCAGGACTAAACTATATTATGCATGAGTTGATACTTATTGAAGTTGGTTGATGGGCATATGAGATTCATTAGACTTTAATATTTTTTTTAAAGTTCTTGATAGATATTGCTAAATTTCTGCCCTGAACATTTATACCAGTCTGCCTCCAGAAGCAGCGTGTTGAAGAAGTACTTCTCATACATTAATGTGTGCACTGAGTCACCCCAGCTCTTAACATGTAGATTCTGCTTCAAGAGTTCTGGGCTCGGTGGCTCAGCCTGTAATCCCGCGCCTTTGGGAGGCTGAGGTGAGTGGATTGCCTGAGCCTGAGGGTTTGAGACCTGCCTGGGCAACTGGGCGAGACCTCATCTCTACAATAAATCAAAAAATTAGCTGGGCATGGTAGCGCGCACCTGTAGTTCCAGCTACTTGGAA
>NW_007126458.1:183701-197568 GCF_000164805.1 Carlito syrichta
CTCAGCCTCCCAAAGGCGCGGGATTACAGGCTGAGCCACTGAGCCCGGCTGAGGCTGTATATTTCTAACTAGCTCCCAAGTGATGCTGCTGCTACTGGTCCAAAGACCGTACTTTAAATATAATAAAGATAATAAAGAGCTTTTTTTCTGACTGGGCATGGTGGCTCATGTCTATAATCCCAGCATTTTGGGAGGTCAAGGTGGGAGGACCACTTGAGCCCAGGAGTTCGAGACCAGCCTACACAACATAGCAAGACCTCATCTCTATATAATAAAAAGAAGTAATAATAAGAATCTAAAAAGAAAAAAGTAAAAAGAGAGCTTTTTTCCTTTTTCTTAACATTTTAATATTTTTGATGTTTACTGTTACTTCACTAATACAAAGTGTCATTATTCGTTTATTTGTTAATTTGATAAATACAAATACATGTGCATATTCATTTTATTTGTATTTCTTAGATTACTAATGATGGTGCATAAACATTTTGGTTGCTTTTAAAATTTTATTTTTGTTTGTGAAGCGCTGGATCATATCCTTTGCACATTTCTGTATTAGATATCAATATTTTTCTTTTTCATTGTTAAGCACACTAGATGCATTGCATTTTTTGACACTTTATTTATGCCATAATTATTTTTTCCCAAGATAGCTATTTGTGTTTGTCTTTGCATTTTGTTTATAGTTTTTATAACTTACAGAAGTTTTAAATTTTGTTGTCAATATTTTTAAGATTACCTCCTTTATTTTTATACTCAAAAGATCTTTCCCTACAGAATATCAGAATATTTCCCTATATATTCTTCTGTTTCATGGAATTATTGAACTTTTGTATTTAACATACTTCCTGTCTGAATTATAAAAGTAATTATTTATGTGTAATATTTAGAGCACACAGATAAGAAAAATCATTGTTAACATCTTAGCATATATTTATCTAGATATTTTCTTATGCAAACATAGATTTAAAAATATAGACACACATTTATATATTTTTAGAAAAATAGAATTACATGTAAATCAACATACTACTACTAATAATTATAGTAAATCCTTACATTGCACAACCATTTGTCAGTCATTATTCCAAGTGTTTTATAAATTTTAAGCCGCAAAAACATAAGGTAGGTGCTATTACCTCCCTTTCACAGAAGGAAAATGGAGGCACAGAGTGATCACTGAGCTAGTAACAGGCAGGGTCAGGATTTGGACTGATGGTCTTATCACCATACATGCTCTCAATATATGACTATTATCTGGCCAGTCATTAAAATGTGGGCGTAAATGTTAATGTGGAACCATGGTTCTCAAAGTCTGGTCTGGGTACTAGCAGCATCGGCATCACGTGGGAACTTGTTAGAAATACACACTCTTGGTCCTCACCCCAGACCTAAACCAAGTCAGAAACTTCCAGTAGTCTGCATTGTAACAAGCTCTCCAGTGGTTCTGGTGCCCCCTCCAGTCTGAAGAAGAGAACGTAGTTGTAAGAACCTTCACCTAGACAGCCAAAAGACCTACAGATTTAGCAGTGCCTCGGGAATATTGTTTGAGGGGTGTGTCTAGACCTGGGCAGATATTCAGTTTTTTCATCTACATAGTGGGGACACGGATGGCAATGAGAATTGGAGGGACTGCAGTAAATTAGATAATGTCTAGCATTCATTTTGGGGCTATATTTCTATGACTCAAAGGCCATAAAAACATGGCATATGGAAAAGTTTTTTAAAAAAAGAAGAAGAATTGTTAAAATTGTGCAGGCCGGGCTCGGTAGCTCAGCCTATAATCCTAGCACTTTGAGAGGCCGAGGCGAGTGGATTGCCTGAGCCCGCGGGTTCGAGACCAGCCAGGGCAACTTGGCAAGGCTTCATCTCTACAATAAATTAAAAAATTAGCTGGGCGTGGTAACACGCGTCTGTAGTTCCGGCTACTTGTAAGGCTGAGGCGGAAGGATCGCCAGAGTCCAGCAGGTCGACACCTGGGTGGCCGTGTGTGTGCCACTGCACTCCAGCCTGGGCAACGGAGACTCCAAAACTGATTTATGTGCAAAACTGATTTATATCGGGGACAGGAGAGGAAATTGGAAAGAAGTATCAAAAAGACGTGGATATTGTAAAATTCCATTTGTGATGTGTTAAAGCTAATTTTATAATACGGTTTTTTAAATATTGTTTTTAGACACTAACAGCGCCCTGGTTTCTTTAGGTCTCTGAATTAAGACAACAGCTTCGAATTCGGGGCTTGCCAGTGTCAGGCACCAAAACGGCCCTCATGGACCGGCTTCGACCCTTCCAGGACTGTTCTGGCAACCCGGTGCCCAACTTCGGGGATATAACAACTGTCACTTTTCCCGTTACCCCCAACACGCTGCCCAATTACCAGTCCTCCCCTTCCACCAGCGCCTTATCCAACGGCTTCTACCACTTCGGCAGCACCAGCTCCAGCCCGCCAATCTCCCCTGCCTCATCTGACCTGTCAGTCACTGGGTCCCTGCCGGACACCTTCAACGACGCCTCCCCGACCTTTGGCCTGCATCCATCCCCAGTCCATGTGTGCACAGAGGAGAGTCTCATGAGCAGCCTGAACGGAGGAGGCTCGGTTCCTTCCGAGCTGGACGGATTGGACTCGGAGAAGGACAAGATGCTGGTGGAGAAGCAGAAGGTGATCAATGAGCTCACCTGGAAACTCCAGCAAGAGCAGAGGCAAGTGGAGGAGTTGAGGATGCAGCTTCAGAAGCAGAAAAGGAATAATTGTGCTGAGAAGAAGCCCCTACCTTTCTTGGCTGTCCCCATTAAGCAGGAAGATGCCAACTCCAGCTGTCCTTTTGCAAGCCAGCAAGTATCTGTGAAAAGACAAAGCAATGGCTCACCAGCTTGTGAAACTGCTCAACTCCTGCCCCTTGGAAATACTCATTGTGCGGAGTCCTCAGGTCAAACCAATGTACTTTCTTCCACATTTCTCAGCCCCCAGTGCTCCCCTCAGCATTCGCCGCTTGGGGCTGTGAAAAGTCCACAGCACATCAGTTTGCCCCCATCACCCAACAATCCTCACTTCCTGCCCTCATCTTCCGGGGCTCAGGGAGAAGGGCACAGGGTCTCCTCACCCATCAGCAGCCAGGTGTGCACTGTGCAGGTAAGAACGTCTTGGATCCCTCTTTCTGGAAATGGGATACAGATTTTCAGCCTTTGAAGAGCTGATGTTGGAACCTTCGATGTGAAGGGTTTACCCAAAGCCCAGCAGCTACCCAGACACTATCATCAGTGAGTCCTTACAGTAGACTCAACTCACTTACCCTCTAAGGCAGGGATTGGCAAACACACATCTGCAAAGGGCCAGATAGATGGTAAATACCAGGGGGGGAACTCAAAACAACAGAATTATGAGGGCATCCCCCAAAAATCCAGAATTGTCTTTTTGGAGGGCAGGCCCCTTGTAGTACACTTAGAATTTGTTCCTTTGGATCAAACAGTCAACCAAAGTTTTTATCTGGAAGTTTTGAGAAGGTTGCATTACAATTTGTGAAAGACATGTCCTGAGTTGTGGCAAACAGGTGTCGGTTCTTTAACCATGACAATGCACCTGCCCACAACTGCACTGAGTGTTCAGCAGTTTTTGACCAAAAACAGTATGACCCTCATGCCCCACCCTCCCTAATCACCTGATCTCACCCTAAACAACTTTTTTTGGTTTCCCTGAATGAAAATAGTCCTCAATGGCAAAGGTTTTGCCAATGTGGGAGAGGTGAAATGAAAAACAGCAGAAGCACTAAATGGCATCAAAATTGAGGAGTTCAACACTGTTTTGAGCAGTGGAAAAAGTGTCTCAAAAGGTATAGTGCTCAAAACGGAGAATACTTTTAAAGTGACTGAAGCTTAAGCATGTAAGAATAAATACACAATTTTTTAATAAATAAATTTCAGTTATTTGAGGGTCCCCCCTCATATATTTGTCTTTGTGGGTCACACTGTCTGTGTCACAACAACGTTGCCCTTGTGTCACAAAAGCAGCCCCAGACATCTGGTAAACAAGTACACTTGGCTGTGTTCCAATAAAATTTTATTTACAAAAATAGGCAGTGATCAAGGCTTGGCTTATGGCTTGTAGTTTGCTGATCAGTGCTTTCAGGACTCCTTGTTAACCAATCTCACCATAGGCTAAAACAATTCCTCAAGAGAGCCAAGAGGAAGTTGCCAGGCCTTACTCTTCTCTTCCTGTAATGATCTGCAGAGTGAAAACACTTACTGAGCACCTACTATGTGCCAGGCCCTGTTCTAGTCTCTGAAAATTCATGCTGAACTAGCAAAACAAAAACTACTATTCTCATGGGAAGATAGACAGTAAGCAAAATTTAAAAATAAATGATATAATGTATTAGAAGACAATACCACTAATGAAGAAAAAGAAGGGAAGGGGTGCGTGTGTGTGTGTGTGTGTGTGTGTACTTTGGAAGACTGCAACTTTAAATAGAAGGGCCAGGGACATTTTAGCAAAACTTTGAAAGAAGTAAAGGAGAAAACTTTGTGGATGCTCAGGGTAAAGGCATTGAAGGCAAAGAGAGATCAGCAAGTGCAAAGACCCTGAGGTTGGAACTTGTGGGAAATGGAATGTTCAAGGATTAGAAAGAAGGCCAGTGTGGCAGGAGTAGATGAGAGGAGAGTCATAGGAGATAGCTTGGAAGAGTCACTAATTTAAAGACTCGACCAAGTGGGGCTCGGTGGCTCACCCTGTAATCCCGTGGTTTGGAAGGCTGAGGTGAGTGAATTGCCTGAGTCCGCGGATTCGAGACCCGCCTGGGCAACTTGGCGAGACCTCATCTCTACAATAATCAAAAAATTAGCTGGGCGTGGTAGTGCATACCTGTAATTCCAGTTACTTGGAAGGCTGAGGCGGAAGGATCATCGGAGCCCAGCAGGTTGAGGCTGCGGTGGCCAGGAGTGGCCACTGCATTCCAGTCTGGGTGACAAAGTGAGACTCCAACTCAAAAAAACAAAAACAAACACACACACACACACACAAAAACAAATAAAGACTAGACCAAGGTGATCGACAAAAACTTTCCTTTTGCCCGTGAAGATGAAAAATTAGTAGGAACATCTATATAAGTCTGTTTGAGAAAAAAAAATTATGTTATCAAAAGGTCCTGAAATCTATATTCTTAGAAATGGAATAGGAAGAAAACTCACATTAATTGTACACCTGTCAAGGGCCAAGTATTAAGAAGCATGAAGATGAGTAATCTTGTTAAGTGTCACAACAAACCTATAAGCTCCAATTTATTATTCTTTATTTGCCATTGAAGAAAATAAGGCTCAGGGAGATTAAATCAGTTGCCCAGGATCACATGAATCCAGGATTAGTTGATTCTGAAATACATGTCCTTTTTGCATTAAATATCTCTACCCTGAGAATGAAAGTTGTGACAAAAGGTAATGGAAATAAATTTTTACAAACCCACCAGAACAACACAATCCAGTGAATGATGCCCATTCCTGAGGGGGCACACTGAGAGGAACTGGGACTTAAATAAAGCATCATCATTATTAACAAACATGTATTAGGTATACAGTGTCCTAGGCAACAAAGGTCAAAATAGCTCTTGAGACATAGCTCTGGACCATAATTTTCAATTCTGATGATATCCGTGCAATCAAGAAAAATTAACAGTGACTTAGGGTTTATAAAGACTCTTCGATGACATTAACAAGTTCATGATAAATAGGCAAACAATAATCTAGGACAACAAAACTGATTTGCACCTAGGACATTAAATGCTGCACAAAGTAGGTGACAGGGAGGGACAGACTGATCATAAAGGATTAGAAATGTCCAGGAAGTTTTTACACAGGGATTGGACTTGATGGGAAGTGCAGGGTTAAAAAGTAGGGCACGAAAAGGACACAATATGAAGGTAAAATGTATGTGGCACTTGGAGGAAATAGAAGCATGTAAGCTTGCAGAAAGGAATAGCATCAGGCTATAAAGAGTCTTGAACACCTATCTAGGTTGGAAGTGGAGACCCGATGCTGTGGATTTGCAGGAGCTACTGGACATTTTTGAGCAGTAGATGATATGCACAAAACCAGATTGTAGGCAAATTCATGTAGTAATGGAACTTAGGAAGGTTTATAAAGATAAGACACCAGGGGACACAGGGCAGGAACCAGAATTGTCAGCCAAGTCACACTCAAGTGTGCTGCTGCTGGTCATTTAATTTGTCCCTTCTTCCTTTCTGCAGAACTCAGGAGCACATGATGGCTGTCCTCCAAACTTCTCTCCCCGTTCTTCCAACCTTCACCAGCCCTTCCCTGGAGCCCAGGCAGACAGTGGTCATGGGGCTGGGAGCAACCCTTGTCCCAAAAGCCCATGTGTACAGCAAAAGGTAGATACTTGGAAAAAGGTTTAAACTTGGGATTAACTTTGCCTCTTTTGCAGCCCATGGTCCTCCAAAGCAAACAATGAGGTTCTCTTTAAAGGTAGAAAGAAATTTCATTTTAGAGAGAAGAAAGCCCACTCGAAATGCATTTAAATAGATGCATGAATATGAGTTAGGAGGTATACCAGGGAATCATTTCCTTTGGTCATCCCAAAAATGATGATGAAAATGGCCATGGTGTGTTTACAAAACAATATGGACAACATGCCAGTTTCTGTGGCACTGAAGCTTGCAATAATGTGTGGGAAAATAATGCTGGAGGATGAGGGAGATACACAGATCCATGACAGAACTGGAGAGGTGTGGAAAGTTGGGGTCACAGTGAAAAAAGAAAGAGGTGGTACCCATCAGCTAGTGGAAGAAATCAAGGGTGTGAAGGCTCCTAGATATGGAGAGTTCCAGGAAGCAATGAAGAGGTAGCAGGAAGGAGACAAATATAAGATAGTTATGACATAAAAGTGCCACATAGGCCAGAAGCAGTGATTCACGCCTGTAATCCCAGTACGTTGAGAGGCCGAGGCTGGAGGATTGCTTGAGCCCAGGAGTTCAAGTCCAGCCTGGGAAACATATCAAGACCTCGTCTCTGCAAAAAAAATTTTTTTCAATTAGCTGGGCATGGTGGCAAGTGCCTGTAGTCCTAGTTACTAGGGAGACTGAGGAGGTAGAATTCCCTGAGCCCAGGAGGTAGAGGCTGTGGTGAGCTGTGATTGTGTCACTTCACTTCAGCCTGGGCAACAGAGTGAGAACTCAACTCAAAAATAAATAAATAAATAGTGCCAAATGCCACGAGTGAGGAAAGGGACAGAGACTCTGAAATAGTCTGCAGAAGAACACACAACAAAAAAGTGAGTTCATGAAAAGAGACTCCAGTAATGCCATCAAATGTCTTCAGATATATTCAGTTGGAAAAGAAATGACCTGAGGGATAGATTACTTTGGGAATTCCTGGGTTGATAACCTTCTTTTTTTGAATTGTATTTTCTCCTAACAGAAGAGGGTGCACCTTAAGAGGAAAAATAGATCTGCAAAATTCTCATTCTAAAATGCCACCCGTAATAAACTCACAGGGACATGCACTATTGCTAATATAAGGGAGTTATTTTCTAAGCCCTGGATTTTTTGTTTGTGTATTTATTTATTTATTTATTGGTCTTAGTTTAATTTTTCCCAAACTTAGCCTGTGATTCCTAGAACAGAAGCAGTACCATTTCTGATCCATGAATTGAATGCCTTTCTCTGTCTTTGATCCACTCAGATGCCTGGTTTACACTCTTCTGATAAGGTGGGGCCAAAGTTTTCAATTTCATCCCCATCTTTTTCTAAGTCAAGTTCAGCAGCTTCAGAGATAACACAGCCTCCATCCTACGAAGATGCTGTAAAGCAGGTAACGTCATGATCTGGTCTTTGTGGAAGAATAGACTGACTAAGTGAACATTGTTTTATATTATGAAAATTTCATCAGCTTGTAAATTTTGATATTGAGTGTGTCAGGTGCCTCCCCACCTGACATGAGCTAAGTATTTAGACATTAACTGTAGTAAGGTGTTGCATGTATAATAGGAGTCATGTGAGGTAGGAAGAGAAAAGGTTCAATTGCCTGGCCTTAGTGACAGCTCCGCCACCCACCAGCTGCCACTGCCACTAAGGTTGGGCAAATATTCAACTTTTGTTATACAAAATAGGGACTATATTTACATGGTAAGGATTCTAGATAATCTAGCACTTGCCACATTATTTGGGCATGTGATATGTACTCAAATATATGGGAGTAATATTTTCTGAGATTCTTCCTACCTTTAAAATGCAATGATCCCAGCAAAATATTGATGGTTGTTGAAGCTGGGTAATAAAAGCAGGGAGGTTCAGTGTATCTTTTACTTTTGTTAGTGTTCGCAAAGTCTCAAATTTAAAAAAATAAAAACAATGAATAATCTTATATGTCAAATAGTCTGCACTTGAATAAGCTATTAGATAGACTTTCATGAGTACTTTCATGAGTACTCTACCCAGAAGAGAACATCTTTACCTATTGCTGATACTGGTATGTCCCACAAATCAAAATCAACATGCAGTTAAGTTTAATTTGACTTAAAGAGTGTTTTAAATATCAGGAGATGCTATGCAAAGAGGATTTTCTTGTTTCTTAAAAATTAGAGGATCTGGCAATACAGGGGCCACATTTCTGCCAGTCAACAATTGCCTAAAGCAAAGTGTCTGCTGCTTCTTCGAGCCATAGCTATGCTCTGCTCTCCACTTCTTCTCTTTCTTATTCTATATTTGGCTCATTTACATCACCCTGCAGACCCTGTAGTCATCTGCTATTAATACCTTCTGAACTAGCAATTGACACATTATTTAATCAGTGCTCTCACCCATATTGATTCTTGATGCCTGCGTTTATTAGGTCTAGGCTCACAGAGGAATGAGATGATATGTGCCTTGCTTGTCTCATTTTTTTCCCCTTGTATTTGTAAACATCAGCTGATCCTACACAGTTTTAAAAGAAAAGGAAAAAACCAGGCAAAGTGGACTTCCTCAAATAAGACTTTACTTAATTCACATGAACCAGAGAGGAAGGGGGACACCTTACAAATGACTTTGGGTTCCTCAAGTTGTTGCAATGAGGAACCAAGGCAATCTGAGCCAGGTTCTTGGGCTACATCTACAGCAAATAAACAAGAGGTAGATTCAAGTCACTTGAAAGTGAGAAAAAGTTATTTTCTTTTTTTTTTGAGTTGGAGTCTCACTCTGTTGCCCAGACAGGAGTGCAGTGGCCGCTCCCGGTCACCGCAGCCTTGACCTGCTGGGCTCCAGCGATCCTTCTGCCTCAGCCTTCCAAGTAGCCGGAATTACAGGCATATGCTACCACGCCCGGCTAATTTTTTTATTTATTGTAGAGATGAGGTTTCGCCTGCCCAGGCGTGTCTCAAACCCGTGAGCTCAGGCAATCCACTCACCTCAGCCTCCCAAAGGCGCGAGATTACAGGTTGAGCCACCGAGCCCAGCTGAAAAAGGTATTTTCTTAGTATTAAGATACCCTGCTCCTGGGATGAAAACCTCTCAAACAACTGAATTTAAAGTACTCTGTGCTGGGAAGCATCCTACTTTCTTTTCCTCTTCCCCTCTTGTAGTAGATTGTTTAATTCAGTTTACCTACCTAAAATTAATACCAATATTTAATCAAACATGGTTCAAAACCTATAGTCAATAGACCCATATTCATACCAGCATTATTCACTGTAGCCCAAAAGTGGAAACAACCTGAATGTCTATTGACATTTAAATAGATACACAAAATGTGGTATACCCATACGATGGAATATTATTCAGTCCTAAAAAGGAAGGAAATTCTGACCCATGCTACAATATAAATGAACACTGAGGACAGTATGCTTAGTGAAATAAGCCAGTCACAAAACGACAAACATTGTATGATTTCACTTATATGAGGGACCTAAAGTAGTCAAATTCATAAAGACAGAAAGAAGAATGATGGTTGCAGGGGCTGGGGGTGGGTCATGGGAAGTAATTGTTTAACGGGTACATAGTTTTAGTTTTGCGAGATGAAAAGCACCCTGAAGATTGATGGTGGTGATGACTGTATAACAATGTAAATGTATTTAATGACACTGAATTGTACATTTTAAAATGGTTAAAATAGTAGATTCTAAGTTATGTGTATTTTACCACAATTAAAAAAAAACTTGGGGGAGGGAGATGGGATTAACAGTAGCAAATATCTGTCTGGGGACGGGAAACACCTCTTATCAACAGGGTGCCTGAATGAAACGTAATTGTATACCTAACCCTTAACTGTACCCCACAAAACCATAATAAAAAATATTAAAAAAAAAAAAAACAACCAAACCTAGTTTTAAAACCTACAGTACTGCTTCTACTGATTTTCTACAAAAGTAATCACATTCTAACTTCTCTGTTCTACTTTGGCTAATTTGCAATAGCAAATGACTCGGAGTCAGCAGATGGATGAACTCCTGGATGTCCTCATTGAAAGCGGAGGTAAGACTCTCTGTGCCCTATCCATCACAACACTCTGCTTTAGTGCATACTCTAGGAAATGAACTTCTAAGGCCAATGTCAGATAAACACTGTGAGTTTTTGCCCCAGGTAGTCCACTGATAGAAAGTCATTTCCTCTGCACTTCCTGCACACTTTTGGAGCAGATAAAAGAAGGTACCATGGGTGATTCCTTACTGTCTTTGTCCTAGGAGCATTTTTCACCAATCATTTTAACAGTTTTGATTTGCAGCCCAGTTCCTATTTCCCTCAATGCTTTTTCTTACCACACCATTTCTTTCTACTGTTTCTATTCATTGTCCTGTCTTCACAATTATAAGAAAAAGAAAAAGATACTGAAAGTTTTGTGCTACCTACTCAAAATGAAATTCAATCAGTAATCTTCCCCTGGATGTCCATTCATGCTTAAATGTTATCCAAGCTAGCAATAAAAAAGAATTATGTTCTTTTTGCCTTCTTTTACTTTGTTTACTTATTTTTATTTTAATTATGAAGTGTGTGCCTAGAATTTGAAAACACACAAATGAATAAGATTACCTGAGCCGGGCTCAGTGGCTCAGCCTGTAATCCCACACCTTTGGGAGGCTGAGGTGGATTGCCTGAGCCCGCGGGTTCGAGACCCGCCTGGGTAGCAAGACCTCATCTCTATAATAAATCAAAAAATCAGCTGGGCATGGTAGCGCATGCCTGTAATTCCAGCTACTTGGAAGGCTGAGACGGAAGGATCGCTGGAGCCCAGCAGGTTGAGGCTGCGGTGGCCGGAAGCGGCCACTGCACTCCAGTCTGGGAGACAGAGTGAGACTCCAACTCAAAAAACAAACAAACAAACAAAAACAAAAACAAAAACAAAAAGATTACCTAAGGCAGTTGTGTAGATAAAAATAAAAGAGCACAGGGATGAATCCTTAAGCAACAACATTGAAAGTTTCAGAGAAGGGATGGCCAGACTTTGTGTTGGACTCAATGCTATACAAGACAAAGTCCCATCTTTATGGAGTTTACATTCTGGTAAAAGAGATGGACAATGAACAGGTGAACAGACATTTCTTCTACCATAACAAGAAGAAAGAATAAAGATATGCCAGGCTCGGTGGCTCAGCCTGTAATCCCGCACCTTTGGGAGGCTGAGGTGGGTGGATTGCCTGAGCCCACGGGTTTGAGACCCGCCTGGGCAGCGAGACCTCATCTCTACAATAAATCAAAAAATCAGCCGGGCGTGGTAGCGCATGCCTGTAATTCCGGCTACTTGGAAGGCCAAGGCGGAAGGATCGCCGAAGCCCAGCAGGTCGAGGCTGCGGTGGCCGGGAGCGGCCACTGCACTCCAGTCTGGGCGACAGAGTGAGACTCCAACTCAAAAAAAAAAAAGAATAAAGATAAATACAGGTGTGTGTATACATATACATTCTGTGATGGAAGGATGAGAGAGCGCATATATTGAGTAACGGCAAGGTCAGCAAAGAGTGAGGGTGCAGGACAAGTGTATGGGAGATTCAAGGAAAGAAAAATAGCTATGACTTAATCATGAATGGAGTTTTCTGGAGAAACATAACAGGATTGTTAGACAGTCTTAAGTGCCAATTGTAGGCTCGGCATCAGGAATCTAAAGTGAAACCATTTGGTTTAGTTGTGCAGTTTTTCTTTCACAACTTTCCCCTGATCCAGGACAGGCTCAGAGAAGGCAGATTGTGAGGCTGATCCAGTTGTGGGGCTTTGCCAGGAATACAGACTGGACAAGGCAAAAAGTGATGACTAGAAGAGGTTGGTGGACAGTGATAAAACAGTAAAGTCAGTGGATTGGCCTGGTTCTAAGTGGTCATGGGATACTTACTAAGTGACCTGGAGGGACACAATGGGAGGGGATGGACAGAGAGTGGGAGAGATTGCTTGAAATTGAGGTCTCAGAGGGATGCAGTATTATAGGGATGACAAGATCCAGGGAGTATCTGACAAGGCAAGAATGAAAGAATCACTGGAGTTAAGGAAGAAATCAAGAACCCAAGAGAACAGCATGAACAATGGGTGATTTCTGAGGATGCTAAAGTCACAGAGAATGCAGAGAGCTGAAGTGAGACAAAGGCAATGAACTGGGGAATAGGGTTTTCAGTGGATGAAAAAGAGTGACCAGGAAGCTGAAGGTGGGGAGTTAACATACCCCTCAAAACTGAAAACTTCCAAGGAGTCACGAGGAGAGGGAGGAGCAATCAGAAAGTGGCAATAGGATGGCACTCGATCACTCAGTTTCAAGCCACCACTGAGGGAATCACGGGGGATCTAGTGTCCTCAGGAGACAGTCATGGGTCAGAGAAGGGATAGGCACAACAACAACCAGAGAAGAGTGTTTGATAATCACAGAGTGAAATTCCCAGAAAGAAATGGTTTTTGGAGAGGGAAGAAGGATTACACAGAGCAGTTTAGGGATGAGACTGGATGATGTGTGGTGATCAGAAAGGCATGGCCAGCTTCTATGTCTAACTGTAACTCATTCATTTCAAAGACTCATACTTTGTGGCATGTTCAGTTTGAGGTGATATAACAATTCACATTGTGATTTGCCAACAGAAATGCCAGCTGATGCCAGAGAGGATCATTCATGTCTTCAGAAAGTCCCAAACATACCCGGGTCTTCCCGAAGCCCAACTGCTGTCCTCCCCAAGTCTTCGGCTTCCTTTGAACAAGCATCTTCAGGAGGCCAACTTCCCTTTGATCACTATGCCACCGACAGTGATGAGCATCTTGAAGTCTTACTAAATTCCCAGAGCCCTTTAGGAAAGGTGAGTGATGTCGCCCTTCTCAAAATTGGGAGTGAGGAGCCTCAGTTCGATGGGATGATGGATGGATTCTCTGGGAAGGCTGCAGAAGACCTTTTCAATGCACACGAGATCTTGCCAGGTCCCCTCTCCCCGATGCAGACACAGTTTTCACCTTCTTCTGTGGACAGCAGTGGGCTGCAGCTAAGCTTCACTGAATCTCCTTGGGAAACCATGGAGTGGCTGGACCTGACTCCACCAAGTTCCACGCCAGGATTTAGCTCCCTTGCCACCAGTGGCCCCAGCATCTTTAACATCGATTTCCTAGATGTCACTGATCTCAATTTGAATTCTTCCATGGACCTCCACTTGCAGCAGTGGTAGAATGCCTGATGCAACAGTGCTAAGGAAAACCAATAGGAATTCCATGGGGGAAAGTACACAACCATACATATTTCTTCTATCCAAAAAAATGAAGAAGAAGAAGAAGAAGGGAATTTTTAAAAAGCAGTGGAGACTTCTGTGACAATCAACAAATAGGAGTCATTTAAAAATATACATAATGTGCTATTTACCAGCATTCAGTAACTGTTATGATTTCAACAATGTACTCAAAAATGTGCTTTCTCAGATTAAGGATGCCAAAAAAAATTT
>NW_007126459.1:0-429 GCF_000164805.1 Carlito syrichta
GAGGTCAGTCCAGCTTTCCAGACACAGTGTTAAGGCTCTAACCCAGCCTAGCCAAAGCAATATACAGACTACTGTACAATTTGGAATACTTGAACAGATGATCTAAGCACTCTGTAGATGGAGTGGAGGTGTCCTCTGGTTCATCCAGGCAGTAGATTCTGTCCATCTGGTGGAAGCTCTGGCACATCCCCTGGAGAACCAAGAACATCCCAGTCCTAGTCCTAGTGTCCCCTCAGCCCCAGCCCAGTCAGCCATTTATTCCCTCTCTGCTCCTGACTCCACTACTGCCTCCTTTGATGTGGCAGGGGTGAGTGGGAGCTGGGGCTGGAAAGGAGGGGCCTGGGGAAGGGGATGGCCATCAGGAAGGGAGGTTGTTGGGGATGAGACTGCTACTACCTAGTGTCCAACCGAAGCAGTGCGGGTTTGGTG
>NW_007126460.1:0-607 GCF_000164805.1 Carlito syrichta
AAAGTTTCAATCATACAAAGTTTTCAGAGTTACTTCATAAGTTCAAAAAACAAAACACTCAAACACTCACCATATATATAACACAAGTGGCTATAACTAAAGCACATAATTATGTTTTATAAAATTTATATAAAGTGATACAACATGAGTTATCTATTTCTGGCATAAGGAGTCAAATTTGTAATATAGCAGCATTTGAAAAATGTATGTAACCAATCACTGTAATCTGAAATCAATGTATGATTATTACTTTGGCATGTATATTTTGTTATATGTTTTAGAATGTGTACAATATTTTAAATCTAGAAAGTTATGAAAAAGTATGTAAACAGCCATTTCAATCTGAAATGAATTCATTATTACTTTCACTTGTATATTTTAAATAATGTTTTAGAGTAAGTACAATGTTTTAAATCTAGAAAGCTCGCTATATTGCCTCATCTTAAAATCTTCAAAGAGCCAAGCTTCCATTTGAGAAAGCAAATATAACCTATTACATTTGATATTGCTTACTATACACTAGGCACTGGTCAAAATGTGTTACATATTTTAACTTATTTAACAGAATGAGGAAAATAATCTGTTTCAGCAACAGCTAAATAATTTT
>NW_007126461.1:0-499 GCF_000164805.1 Carlito syrichta
AAGGCTCACATAAGTCAGCAAAGTATTATTAGCAAATTTTATTATAAAAGTTACAGCAGACATAGGACCTTACTGATAAATTGACAAGACATTAAAGGACCTTGTGCAGTGGGTGCAGGTGGTTATCAAAGACAAGGAAAATGACCACTCCTTAAACTGTGAGGATACCAGTTCTTTCTGTTCACAAATGAGATAAGGATTTTATATTCCAACACACACCTTAATTACAACTGTCTTTTTAAGTTTATTAATTCTATAATTAGGAGTTATCAATAGCTGAAGGTTGTTAGTGAGCCAAGCCTGGCATGTACTAAGATCTTTGCATTGACAAATTCATCTATAGTTTTCACCTTCTCATCTTATGTTTAACACGGAGAGAGTTTCTTCTTATGTCTGATGACAGAAGCTGGCTTAGACTTGTAAATTCCATCTCTGGGGTCCAATTAAGAAAGGGCCTGTGCTAGGTGGAGTCTGAAACATATCTACATATACATTATTT
>NW_007126462.1:0-845 GCF_000164805.1 Carlito syrichta
TTCTGTGTTTTGGTCTTCAAGCTCTGAGATTCTTTCTTCGGCTTGGCTGATTCTGCTTTCCATGCTTATTAGTCTGTTGTTCATTTCCATCACAGTATTCTTTACTGCTGTCATTTCTGACAACAGCTCCTTCTATTTTCCTCTGTCTCTCTTCAATTTTTTTAATTCTCTCCATTAATGTCTTGATGTCTGGGTTTGTTGCATGTAGCCAGTCATTCTGGGGACTCTTCATTGTCTGTGTTCCAGAATCTGTTTTCTCATTGTCTGATCTCCCAGGGGTCTGTGTAAGACCTATATTCTTCTTTTGGTTTTTCTTCATTTGTGCGGTTTTTCCCCCCTCCTTACTTTTTCCTTCCCTCCATGTCACCGTCTTCTTTAATTCTGTTATTCAGGGGTAAAGGGATTGGTTTTACTTCTGTTTGTTCAATCTCCTATTCTTTATGTACGTCCTCTTACTTTGTTCAATTCTGAAGTTGCACTGTAGGTTGGAGGTGGTCCTTTTTGCAGTTTTGAGATGTACTTAAGGGAAGAGCTGTGATTCAAAATCTGTCTGCAGGTCCTGGTATTCGCTGACAGGCGTGTGGATAATGTGGAACCCACTTCCCACTGCCCTGGAATCTTTCCAGGGCAGTGGGGCTGTAGGTTTACTCCCTGAAATAAAATGTGGTTAGCAGAGGGGAAAGAATGGAGCAGATAGTGGGTTGAAAAGGGGAGTGGAGAGATAGAGGAGTAAAGGGGGAAACAAACGAGTGTGCCAACAAATAGAGAGAGAGGCCTATACTGAAACAGATAAAAACAATAGACCACAGCTACAGTCGAACCAACTCTCATACAAACAAAAATAG
>NW_007126462.1:1873-35657 GCF_000164805.1 Carlito syrichta
GAGCAGGCAATAGGAGCCCCGCGCGCCGGGTGGGCAGGACAGTCTCCGTCGCAGGAGCGGTGGCAGCGATCCCAGCAGATCTTCCCTGAAGCGGTTTGATGTGGATCTCCTCCGGCCGGGTTGTGATGAGCTACCCGTGCCAGAGGCCGCGGCGGGCGCGGCGACGGCGGCGGCGGCGGCGGCGGCGGGAGCGCTGGTGGGGGGAGGGGCTGCGGCAGCAGCGGGAGAGGACGATGCAGTAAAAATGTCCAGTCCTTGCGATGTTCCAGTGATAGCGATGGCCGAGCTCTGTTTGAGGAGTAGGCTGCGATGCTGGGGTCCCCAGCCTCCCGGGGGCGAGAGTCAGAGACCCACTGCAGATCTCCCTTGCAGAGGGCTTCAGACACCGGGTTGCCAGGTCGCCATCTTGCCCCGCCCCTCTATTAAATCGAGAATTTTTGCATTGATGTTCATAATGAATATTGGCCTGTAGTTCTCTTTTTTGTTGGATCTCTATCAGGTTTGAGTATTCATATGATGTTAACTTTGTACAATGATTTGGGGAAAGTTACATCTTTCTCAATTGCCTGGTATTCAATAAGATTGGTATTGGCTCCTTGTACATTTTGTAGAATTCAGCAGGAAGGCTGTCCTGTCCAAGGATTTTTTTTATCTTATGACACAGTGAATTTCTTGGTTTGTTATTGGTCAATTTAGTGTCTCAATATAATCGTGTTTCAACCTTGGGAGGTTGTGTGATGTGCTAAAGTCCTCCATTTCATTTAAGTTATCAAGTTTGCTTTCATACAGGTGTGCATAGTAATCTTTGATGATCTTTTGTTAAGTTTTCGGGGTCAGATATGATATTTTGCATTTCTCATTGTGTTTATTTGGGCCTTTTCTCTCTTTTTCTTGATCATTCTTTCCAGGGTCCATCAGTCTGTTGTTGTTTTTTTTAAGACTCAGCTTTTTGTTTTGTTGATTTTTTTCTATGATATTTTTGTCTTCTATGTCCTGTATTTTGACTTTTATTTTGGTGATCTGGAGTCTTCTCCTGAAGTTAGGGTTTTGATGGGCTTGTCTTTACATCTCCCTTGGGTAATTTATTAGGTTGTTTACTTGTGTTTTTTCTATTTTCTGGATGAATGCTCACAGAGATATAAATTTCCCTCATATAACTGCTTCCAAGCATTCCAGTGGTTTTGGGAAGATGTTTCTCCATTTTCATTTGTTTTCTGCAATCTTTCAATTTCTGTTTTGATTTCAGTGTTGGCCCAGTAGTTATTCAGCATCATGCTGTGTAGCATCCATGTCTTTGTGGGGTTTGGGGTAATTTTGTTGGTGTTGATATTTATTTTTATCCCACTCAGTTCTGAGAAGGTGCATGACAGTATTCCAATCTTATAGAATTTGTTTATGCTTGATTTATGGCCAAGGGTGTGATTGATCTTGGAGTACATTCCATGTGGTGGGGAGTAGAATAGATATTCTGTGATTGTCCCATGGAACATCCTGTAGGTATTTATTAAGTCCATTAGTTCGAGTGTCAAGTTGAGGTTCTGGATTTCTTTGTTGATATTTTTGCTTCGATTATCTATCTAGGGTTGTCAGTATGATATTTATGTCCTCAGCTATAATAATGTTAGTGTCAATATATATTTTTTTTTAGTTTACTTAGTAGTTGCTTTATAAATGCTGGTGTTTCTGTGTTGGGTGCATATATGTTTAGGATGGATAATTCTTGTTGATGGATTGAACCTTTATCATTATGTGGTGTCCTTTCATATCTTTTTCACTCTTTGATACCTTAAAGGTTGTTTTGTCTGATATTAAGATCATGACTTCTGTCTTCTTTTGTGATCTATTTTCCTGGAAACTCATTTTCCATCCCCTTAACTTTGAGTCTATGTGTGTCCTTTGTGGTGAGATGAGGTTCCTAGATGCAGCAAATAACTGGATCATTTTTTCAATATCCAGTTTGCCATTCCGTGTCTTTTCAGTGGTGCATTTAGTCCATTCACATTTAGGCTGGTTATTGAAATGTGATCATTTATCCCAGTCATGAGGTTCTTATAAAGTTTTTTCTTTCTTTATATATTTATTTTCTTTTACCTTTTGGGTTGATGCATGTGTGTGTTTTCAATTTTGCTGTTGTAGTATATTCTCTGTTGATACTGTGTTCTACAGTTCTCTTGGGAAGTGCAGGATTATTCTTTTGTTTCTTTCTTCTGTGCTTAATACCTTTCTAAGTTTTTCCTGTAGAGCTGGCCTGGATGCTACATAATCTCCTAGGGATTAGATGTCTAGGAAGGATTTGAATTCTCCATTGCTGTTGAAGCTGAGCTTGGCTAGGTAGGAAATTCTTGGTTGAAATTGTTTCCCTTAGAGGATCTTGAATATTGGACTCCAGTCCCTTCTAACTTGTAGTGTTTCTGCTGATAGGTCTTTTGTTATTCTGATTGGTTTTACCTGGTAAGTAGTCTGACTTTTCTCTCTTACTGCCTTCAGTATATTTTCTTTTGTGACTACTTTGTGTAGGTGAATTACTATGTGTCTAGAGGTTGGAATTCTCATTTGATGTCTTGTGGAGTTCTCTGTATCTCTTGTGTTTGGATGGTCACATCTCTGGTTAGATGGGGAAAGTTTTCTTAGATAACTCTCTAGAATATTTGCTCCAAGGTATTCTCCATTTTCCTGTCTTTTTCTGGGACAATGGTCAGGCATAGGTTCAGCTTCCTGCTATAATTGCACATCACTTGGAGGCTATGTTCTTTCTTTCTGATTTTTTTCTATGTTTTTTACAGATCAGGTTGAGTTCATGTTCTGATCCTCAAGGTCTGAGATAGTTTCTTCTGCTTGATTTGTTCTACTTTTCAAGCTTGTCATTTTGTTATTTATTTCCTGGATGAAAATGTTATTGCCAAAATCTCTGTTCAATTTATTTTAGTGTTTCATCTTGTCTTTCTTGAGTCTTATTCACTCTTTCCATCCATTCCCTAATCCTTCTTGTATTCTGTTTCCAGTAGTTGGTGACTTCCATTGTTTTGGCTCTGAGGTTTGATTTTTTCAAGCATTTTCTCTTTGTTACACTGGAAATTACCTGTGGTCTTCTATTCCTTTTTCCTCATTTGTGACAGATCTCTTTATTTTCTCCTTGGTCCTGTTATTCAGTGGCAGTGGGAGAGGCTTTCTCTTGTGGTGTTTCCTGAGTCCTCTATTCTTCCCTGATCAGGGATCTAGATTTGTTCTACTTTGAAGCAGGATTGTGGGTGGGAAACTTTGCTGACTCTTGTTTTGAGAGTCTAAAAATGTGGAGGATGGGGAGCTAGGATTCAGAAACTACTTGCAAATCAAAATGTTCACTGACTGTGGTATGGATTCCCTAAGACCCACTCCCTTCACCAATCTATATGATGACACAATGAGTACATGTGTGTACCCCAAGTCCAAGATACAGTAACAGTAATGAAGAGAACAGAGAAGAGGAGATTGAAATAAGATGGACAAAAATAAAAAAATAACAAATGAATAAAAATACAGAAAAGGAAAGCAGAAACTAAAGCAAAAAACAACTGAACACAGAGAGAGAGAGAGAAGCACACACACACATGCACACACGCACGCACGCACACACACACACACACACACACACACACACACACACCAAAACAAACTGGAACAACAACAGTGTAAAACAAAACAAAACAAACCCCCCCAGGAAAACCAAACACACACACACATACACACACACACACACACACACACACACACACACACACCTAACTCAAAATTAATGGAGAAGAAAAAGAGGGGGAAAAGAGAAGAAAAAGAAAAGACAAAATAGACATTCAGATTGAACCCTCACACATATGTTCACACATACATTAAACTGAAAAAAGAGAACAAAAGAACAAAAACAAACCAATAAAAAAAACTGAAAGATGAACACTCAATCATTCACATATACACATAAATAGAAAGTAGAAAACAAAAGAAGAAAGAGAAAAAAAGAAAAAAGAAGAGGGATGCAGATTGAACACTCACATACACTTTCATGCACAAAGGAAAAATATTTAAAAATTAGAAAAACTAACAAGCAAATAGATGAAAAAATTTTTTAAAAATTTCTCATGAGCCCCCACATAGTCTCTTCCAGAATCTTCTTCCCAGGAAGGGTACTGATGCTTTAAAAAAAATGAAAAAGAAAAAATGGTGTTTAGCTTCTGCTTCCTGGGAATCACTAGGTTCCAAGTCAAACAGATGCACACCAGCCACTTCACCAAGAGAGCCCTGGTCACTTGCTCCCAAGCCCTCACTCAGTCATTCACTCACATACCCACTTACTGACATGTACACAAAATTGTCCATACACTCACTCACTTACACTGAGACATACATAGTCTGACTCAGCCACAATCTTTTTCTCCTAATGTTTTATTCTTATATTGTCTTTGTCTGACTTTGATATCAAAATAATACTGACTTCATAACATGAATTTAGAAATTCCTTTTCTTTCCTTGTTTTTTCTTCTTTGACAAGAATCGCAAGCAGAGGGGGTCTCTCTCAGCACTGAGCTCTATTTTCCTTGGATGAGAGTTCATATGGGTGAACAGAAACTGATTTTATCCTCTTTAATGCATTTATGCTCAAACATTTTGCACCACTGGGTGCTAGAACCTGACAGCTGAGCTTCAGTGCCCCATAAATGAAGTCTTACCTGTGGAAATGATGGCTGGGTCCTCCTATTGTACCATCTTGCTGATATTCTCTTACAATACATGATTTGTAAATATTTTATCATGCTCTGTGCACTGTTTCTTCATTTTCTTGATAGTATCTTTAGGGAACACAATGTTTAACTTTAATTTGACTACTTTTTTTCTTTGGTTTCTGTTCTTTTGGTATCACATCTAAAAAAATTATTGCTTAATTAAAAATCATGATGATTTAAACCATATTTTCCTCTAAAAGTTTATAGTTGTAGCCCCTAGATTTAGATTTTGAATACATTTTGAATTTAGTTCTGAGTACAGTGAAAGATGGGGTCCAGCTTTATATTTTGCATGTAGATCTTCAGTTTCCTGACAACAATTGTTGAAAATACTTTTTCCCCTCATCAAATGTTTTTTTATGCACTTTGTATAAAATCAATTGACCATTGATATATACGTTTGCACTGGGACTCCAAGTTCAAGTCCACTGACCTGTATGTTTATACTTTTTGCCTGGAACACATTGTCTTAATCACTTCAGAAGCTTTATAGTAAGTTTTGAAATTGGGAAACATAAATCTTCCTACTTTGTTTTTCATTTCCAAGGGTGTTTTTTCTATGGTAGGTCTCTTGTACTTGTATGTAAATTTTATGATCAGATTGTCTATTTCTTTTACAAAAATGATTGGAATTTTGACAAGTATTGCACTGAATTTATAGATTTGCTTTAAGTAGTATTTCTATCTTAACAATGTTAAACTTTCCAATATATATACAAAATGTCTTTCTATTTATCTAGGTATTTCTTTCTTTCTTTCAACAATATTTTGTAGTTTTTGTTGTACAAGCTTGCAATCCCTTGATTATATTTTTTCCTAAATATTTTATGATTTTGATGATAGTACAAAATAAAATTTGTTCTTAATTTTACTTTTGGGTTGCTCTATGCTAGTGTGAAGAAATGTTATTAACTTTTGTGTCTTTAGCTTATATTTTGCAACTTTGCTGAATTTATTAGTTTAAAGTGTGTGTGTGTGTGTGTGTGTGTGTGTGTGTGTGTGTGTGTACATATTCTTTAGGCTGTTCTATATATAAGATCATATTATCTGCATATGAAAATTGTACTTTTTCTTTGGATGTCTTTTATTTCTTTTTCTTGCCTAAATTTTCTGGCTATATATTCACAACAAAATGTTGAATAGAAGCAGTAAAAATGAACATCTTTTTTGTTCCTGAAATTGAGGAGAACGTTTTAAGACTTTCATATTAAATATGATGTTATATTCATAGATGATCTTTTATAGATCATTTTTTCTGCCCTTTTTGTGTGTTTTCTTAATCAGAAAAAAAGTTTGATTTTTGTCAATTTTTTGTACTACATCAATTGAATTAATTCTGTATTTTTTAAAAAATTTTATTAAGATAGTGTATTACACCAAGCGTTTTTTATGTTTTGAACTAATGCTGTATCTCTAGGGTAAATGCCATTTGATCACAGTGTATATGAGGAGAGATTCCCCAAAATCCAAAATTTATTTATCTATTCTTATATGATTAAATTCAGTCACCTACAAAATTATCTCCATTTGATGTAATACATCAGTCAAAATTCATTTTCCGCTGCTCAGAACAGTTTTTGTACTCGTCAATTTTGATGCCTTGTAGTGCTTCTGCCATTTTTTGTTTCACCTCCTCAACATCAGCAAACCATTTTCCTTGGAGGACGTTTGTCATTCAGGAAAAAAAACTCACTTGGGGTGAAATCAGGTGAATAGGGAGTGCAGAGCACAAGGGTCATGCCATTTTTAGTCAAAAACTGCTGAACACTCAGCACAGCGGTACACTGTCATGGTGGAAGGTATGTATGTTGTCATGGTGGAAGAACTAGTCACCTATTTGCCACAGTTCAGGGTTTTTTCCTGCAAATCATGCAACCTTGTCAAAACTTCCAGATAAAAACCAAAGGGTTCCTAGAACATTTACCTAACAGGGAAAGCCAGTACCATGAGGCCCACCCTCAAAAAGATAATTTCATTTATTTTGAAATTTCTCCTTCTTAAACCTACTAACAAGTTGTTAGATTTAGTTTTTTATAATTTTGTTAAAGTTTTTTGCATCTGTATTCATAAAGGTTATTGGTTTGGAGTTTTCTTGCTATATTTTCCTCTAGCTTTGGTATCAAAGTAGTACTGACCTGGATATAAGTTAGGAAATTGTTCCTTCTTTTGGTTTTGAGAATTATGGAATTGTGGAATGAATATTTTATAATTCTTTTGGTGATTTTTGGTAAAATTCACTTGTGAACCCATCTGGAGTGGGATTTTCTGTGTTGAAACTTTCTGTTTTATTTCATTAACAAAAACACACTTTCCTTATTATATGTATATGCATAATTTCTATGTCTTTCTTGAGTAAGTTTCATGGTTTGTGCTTTTAGGATTTGTCTATTTCATTGAGTTTGTCTAATTTTTCAGCATGCAATTGTTCATAATATTTATATAATCTTTTTTATTTTTAAAAAATTCTTTAGCAAAGCCTTCTATTTATTTCCTGACTTTAGTGTTTTGAGTCTTCTCCCTCATTTTAGCTAAATGTTTGTCACTTTTGTTGATATTTTCAGGAAACCAGCTTCTGTTTTCATTGGTATCTTCTGTTGTTTTCCTATTGTTGATTGTTGATTTTATTAATTTCCGCTTTAATATATTATTTTCTTCTTTATGCTTATTTTATTCTTAGCTTGATCTTTTCATTCTCAGTGTCTTTTTTTTTTTTGAGTTGGAGTCTCATTCTGTCACCCAGTATGGAGTGCAGAGGCATGCTCACAGTCACCCCAGCATTAACCTGATGGGCTCTGGTGATCCTTCTGCCTCAGCCTTCCAAGTAGCCAGAACTACCATGCGACCATACCTGGCTAATTTTTGATTTACTGTAGAAACGAAGTCTCCCAAGTTGCACGGGATGGTCTCCAACCTGCAGACTCAGCCAATTCACTCTCTGAGACCTCCCAAAGTGCTGAGATTACAGGTCCATTCTCAGTGTCTTAAGGAGTAAGGTAGGGTATTGTTTTGATTTTTTTTTCTTTGTTAGTGTAGATGTTCACAACTGTAAATGTTTCTCTGAGCTCTGCTTTCACTGAATACCAAAAAGTTTTAGTAGTTCATATTTTATTTTTATTCCTCTCAAGCATTTTCTAACTTCTCTTATAATTCATTCCTTATCCCAGGTGTTGTCCAATAATGTGTTTTCTAATTTTCACTTATATGCCAATTCTTGAAATTTCTTTCTAATACAAACAACCATGTCCATATTTTGACAAGATTTGTTCTTATTAACGTTCTATACTCCAGTTAATAATTATAACATTTCTGACCCCATTCAGTAATAAAATAGAATAAAATCATGTACTTTGCAACAACGTTAATGAAGTTGTGGCCCATTATTTGAAGTTAAGTAACTCAGACATAGAAAACCAAATACCACATGATCTCACTTACAAGTGGAAGCTAAATAATGGGTGCATATGGGCATAAAGAGGGGAATAATAGAAACTGTAGACTCCAAAATGAGAAAGTATGGAAAAAATGAGGGTTGAAAAATTACCTAGAGAGTACTAGGTTCCCTATTCAGCTGATGGGTACACTCAAAGCCTAGACCGCAACACTATACAATAAAATCCACGCAACAAACCTATACATGTACCCTTTGAGTCAATTTCAAAAAACTGGAAAAAATAGTGTATTACTACTATAGAAATTTCATGGGAAGGGAAAATTTATCTTTGATAGTAGAAATTAAATCATTGGTTGCCTATGGGAAGATTAATGTTCTATATTTTGATTGAGGTGTGGATTACTTGGGTGTGTACAGTTGTCAAAACTTTTTAAAGTTTATACATAAAATCTATGCTTCTAAAGATATAGGTCTGCAACTTTCTTTTTTTGAGTTGGAGTCTCACTCTGTCGCCCAGACTGGAGTGCAGTGGCCGCTTCCGGCCACCGCTGCCTCGACCTGCTGGGCTCCGGCGATCCTTCCACCTCAGCCTTCCAAGTAGCCGGAATTACAGGCATGCGCTACCACACCCGGCTGATTTTTTTATTTATTGTAGAGATGAGGTCTCACTGCCCAGGCGGGTCTCGAACCCGCGGGCTCAAGCAATTCTCTCACCTCAGCCTCCCAAAGGCGCGGGATTACAGGCTGAGCCACCGAGCCCGGCTGCAACTTATATTTTAATGATAAAAAGAAGAAAAAGATTTCAAAATTGTATGTTTAAGGGTAGAAATTCTAGCCTAACCTGTTGGATCAATTAGCATCATGGATTAAAAGGGAGAAACTCTTTAGTTTACTTTATGACACATTACGTAGATTAGAGGTGAGGGAAAAGTAAATTGCTTTTCATCATCTCATAAAACTTAGACCTTCTCACATCCACAATTTTTTCGATCTCATGATTTTTTGTTTTAAATATGGAAAAGAAAGTTCTAAACTCTCCTCTAAAAATTAGAAATTGTTCCTAATATTTTTATTCACATCATTCTGCTTCTTTGAGTCCAGTATGCTTAAGATTAGCACACTAATTAGACCTCTAATCAAGCAAAGCTGTAATAATAGGTAGAACCACTAACATTGTCTTTCTTAATATTTTGAATTAGATAAATATCATTTTGCCCAAAGAAAGAAATCCTGTGTCAGGAGAGCGTAACTTATCTCTCCTCACCAAAAAAAAAAAAAAAAAAAAGGCGACCATTTTCTTTTATGTGAGAAACAGAATAAAGATATGAGAGTAACTAGGCAGGATTAAATAAATAAAATGTTGTCACCCGTTAATGATACATTTAACTAAACTAAAATCTGCATATCAAAACTCTGGACCATTTTCCCTATTGATAATCACTCTCTTGTATAGTCTGCTCCTACACTATATCAAGAGTGGTCTATATAACCAGTTGAAAACAACGGAAGTGATGGCATGTCATGTCTAAGATTAGGTCATAGAAAGCATTGCAGTCTTTTCTCCCTTCCTCTCCCTTCCATTCTTCTCCTTTGTGTTGCTACTTACTAGTTCTGGGGAAAGCCAGTTGCTATGTCCTGAAAACACAGAGGCAGCTCAATGGAGAGACCCACATGCTGAGGAACTGAGGTCTCCAGTCAACAGTCATGGAAAGAGCTTTTCCTTAAACAGATACTCTAGCCCCAGTCAAGCCTTTATGTGACTGCAGTCTCAGCCAACAGTCTCACTGTAACCTACGTGAGACTGTAACCCAGAACTACCCAGCTAAGCTGCTCAAGGATTCCTGAATTGTGAGATACTACACATCTGTTGCTTTAAGCCACTAAGTTTTGGAGTCATCTGTTACACAAGACTCTGTTGTAAGAAAAGTGACTTCTACCTGGATAAATGTTATTCACTATCATGGTCTCAAAATAGTATACCGATGAGGGAGGAATCCCCCCAAAAAAACCTGAATTTATTTATTTTTAAAATGTGTATTTATTATTACATGTTTAAACTTAAGTCACCTTCAAATTACTATATGTTTGATGTAATACACCCATCGACACACTTTTTCTACTGCTCAGTGTCTGAGCTCATCAATTTTGATGCTTTTAAGTGCTTCTGTCATTTTTGTTTCACCTCTTTTACATCAGCAAAACGTTTCACTTTCAGGAATTTTTTCATTTGTGGAAGCAAAAAAAGTCTCTTGCAGAGAATGGGTAAAAAGGAAGGGTGGTGCTTGGGAGTCACATCATTTTTGGTCAAAATTTACTGAACATTCAGTGTGGTACAGGCAGGTGAATTTTCATAATGGAAGAAAGAGTCACCCATTTGCCACAACTTGCAAATTTTCTTTCACAAATCATGGCACAACCTTCTCCAAACATCCAAATAAAAACTGATGGTTTTCTACAACACTTAGCAGGAAAAGTCTGTACTACAAGGGACTCACTCTCCCAAAGATAATTCTGAGTTTTGGGGGTCCCTTCATATAATGAATTCTAGTAGTTCTTTAAATGAAGCAGCTTTGCACTTAATCTATGACTTTCTCTTGGATAATTACATTAAATATTTGAAACAGAAAAATGCCTGCCTTGACTATCAAAATGAATTCCTATCTTCTCTTATATTAGAACCTGACAACTATTTCTGGAACATTGCATATCAAGATATTATCCTAATTTAGAATTGTATTGCTAATTTATAGACACTTGCCCCATTGTAGAGAACTAGTCATTTCTATGTGAGATTGTTACCCCCACACATGGCAATACCCCTTGTTCCACTTGTCTGTCCAACGATAATGGAAAGAAATTAAGAGGTTAAAGCTTAGGACACTGAGAACTTATAAGACTAGTGCTTGTATGTGCCTTACATTTATTTCTAGCTTTCTCTCAGTAACAGTTGCCTTAGCCTCGACACACAGTAACCTTTGACAGCACAGTCATGTGTGCTGTCTCATAAATTTGATAAATGAGATTACAATCAAAAGGATAGAGCATTTTAAGTTGTTCAACAACATTAAGATGAAATGGGAAATTTTTTCCTTTTCTTCTGAAAGTCTCTTATGATGGGAGAAAAATTGGGTCTCCTTTATATAATCTGTTGAAAACCAGGGAAAATTTGTCCAGAAAGAAAATCCTTACCAGAGCTACTTTATAAGAACAGTCACCTAAAGTCTAGAGAAGAACTTATCTATGTTCTTTGTCTCAATCCTTTTTAGTCAGTGGCAGCAGGATCCTTACTTTCTTCAAGTGTGGTACTTTTCAACCTTTTTGGAAGGAAATAGTATATTCTCCTTACTTTCTCAACCTTATAGATAATCTTAACAGAGATTGCTTCTGATGTGTTCCTACTGCCTTTGAATTACACCAGTTCTTAGCATATCTTATTCACTTTGGTGGAAATGAGTAGTTAGGCAGAGGGAGTGGGGTTAGGGGGAAAAAACTGCAGCCTTCTACATCACAACCATCAAAAAGTATGAAATTAATCTCAAGCTCTGCTTAATGAGGGTACTAAAATCTTTAAAGTTTTTGTCATCCAGTCAGTCATGTAACAATCCCCTTTGTCCCTGCTGATAAGTACATATTATCAGTGATACAGCAAAATAGCGTGGCATCAAAATCTATTTGGCTCCTTAACTGGTTTGATATATTAACCCTACTTCTAGATAAGCAGTTCTCAATTCCAACTAAGCATTAGAATCATCTTAAGATTTATTAAAATAATGCCATTGCCAAAGTCACACCTCAGACTCATGAAACAGAAATTTCTTGAAGGTTAGGAGTAGAGAAAGATGTAAGATGATGAATCAATGATTTAGAAAACACTCTGAGGTGATTGTACTATTCACTTGGGATCAAGAAGCACAAGTCTAAGCTGACAGCTCCCTGATCCCTTATCTATCCACTTACTTGGAGGCTTTCAAGACAGAGTGAGGAGGGAAGCCTTACATTGCTCAAGGTCTGTATTATTGCACCAGCTACACAGGAAATGTTTTGAACTTTGTTCTTTTCATTGAGTTTCACTCACAACTGAGTGCTCTTAACCCATATCATTATTTTTATAGGTATAATGATACTTTGGTGCCTCACCCAAGTTTTTATGGAAGCTTCACTACACAGGCACGACTGATTAAATCATTGGTCTTGGCTATCAGCATAACCTTGAGTCTTAACGTAGTCTGTGTCATTAGAAAGGAATATCTGAGGGTAGATAATTAATAAAGGAAAGTGTATTTGGTTCATGGTTCTGCAAACATACAAGAAGCATGGTGTCAGCATCTTCTTCTGGTAAGGGCCTCAGGAAGTTTATATTCACGGAGGAAGGGATTATAGTCAAGAGAAAGAAAGCAAGAGAGAGATGACTAGCGGTGGTGTCAGGTTTCTTTTAATAATTACTTTTCATAGAAACTAAAATTGAGAATTCACTCACTCCTATAAGAATGGCACCAAGTTGTTCGTGAGGCATCTGCTCCCACAATCCAAACACCTCCCACAACGCTCCATCTCCAACACTGGAAATCAAATTTTGAGTCGTGGTGGGGTCAAATAAATTGTATACAAACCATAGTAATCCTTTCTACCTTCCCCACAGGTTGAGTGTTAGGCTGAAAGTATCAACTCTCTAATCCTGTCTTGGTCTTTTCAGTGACCAGCTTCTATCCAGAAGCTACCTAGGGACTGCCAGTCATCAGTCAACTTATTAGCATACAAAAAGACATCACTTTGGAGTTTCTAAAGACTTTAGAAATTTTATGCCAGGAAACGAGGTCAAAAACCAAAAATAAATTTCACAGTATCATGCAAACACTTGTCAAATTTGTGTCTGTTTGGAAATGCAAGTCAAAATCACGAATGAGATTATTAGATACTTAAGTTTCAAAGAAAGACGTGTGTCAGTATAAAGGAAGAAGCTGAGGCACAAAATATAATTTTAGAGAATTTATTTGAGCCAAGATGAGAACAGCTACCTGGAACACTAGGTCTCAAGAACTTCGGATATGAGCTTCATTCCGTCTTTGTTGCAAGCAGGTCGTTAAACATAAAAAGGGGACAAGGAGTGGGCTGGTACAAAGTTGTCTGTCAGGAATTCATATTGGCTTACAAAAATAACATTGACTGATAATTGGTCGCATATTATTGAGCCACAGAGTATGAGTTATGAAGTCCAGCATGGGCATTGTAAGGGTAACATACAGCTACTTATGGTGGCAATCAGTCTAGCAACCACATAACAAGTTCCTTCAAGAGATGATTACTTAGCTACAGGGAGGAATTGGCAGTCACTGGGCACTGCCACGAGAGGGAAGGAGTAACATGCAACAACACAAAGTTTACCTGGTCCCAAACCAGGGTAAGTGAGGGACAGTTAGAAGCCCAGACTTCACCTGCATGCAACCTGCTTGTGTAGTTAACCTTTACTTGTATCCCACATCACCATAATACGAATAGAAATTTTAAAAATAAAATAAATAGATAAAGTTTTAAAAAGAGAGAGAGAGAATGATTGGTTAGCTGTGTGGGAGGGGGTGAGGGCGGGCGGAAGCAGTGCGGAATCTGCTCAACCACAGTGATCACCCACCACCATGGACTCCTGGCCGAGAACTGAGATCCCAGGTGGGGTCATCAAAGGCTACCAGTCCTGTGAGTACAGAAAAATTCCCCAAGACACAGAATTGGACAGGAGCCTTTCTTTGTCTTTATTGTTTCTATCAATGGTTTGAGATGGAACAAAGACAATGACGCTCTTAAGGATCTACTGAAAGTAAATGTTGAAAAGTCTGTTAAAATGCTTCTCAATGGAAGCAAAACACTGGAGTTGCAAGAGACCCCAGTCACCCCAAGTAACCTGTGGGGTGGTCAGGGCTTGCTGACAGTGAGCATTCATTTCTGCAGTTTTGATGGGGTAAATGGAAATGTTTGGCATGTGTTGGAAGTAGGATAAAATTCCCCCACACCACTGGCAGTTTTTAGACTTCACAGTGATTATATCATTGGAGCAGACACAGTCATGAATGAGTCTGAAGGTCTAACCAACCTTACTGAAACACACTAAGCAAAGCCACTGAAACTTTATGTGTACAACATAGACACTGATAACTGTAGAGAAGTGATTAGTACACCAAATTCTGCATGGGTGGAGAAGGCAACCTAGGATGTGGCATTGGATATGGTTATTTGCACTGAATATCTACTTGCCCATTCGAAGAAGAAAACAAAAATTCTCTTCCAGGACAAATGACTAGCATGTTTATTATGCCTCTTAAAGATGGGTTTACAGAGGTCCAACTGTAATGCACTGTCTTTGTCACCCCCAGGAACTACAGGGATTGAAGAGAGTCTCTCTGTACTTTCTGTTAGCTCAACACCAGCTGTCAGTAATATTCTCAGCACAGGTGTACCAACAGTACCATTATTGCCATCATAAGTAAACCAGTCCCTCACTCCTGTGCCACCAATGAAGCCAGCTACTATTTTACCAGGTCTGTTGCCTTTATCAGCAGGACTACCTAACCTCCCCAGCCTCCTCACCCTCAACCTCCTCATACCACACATTATGCCAAGGATTGGCTTACTAAGAACTCATAAACCTGGGTTTGCTACCTCTTCCTGCCCTGCCCCCTGAAACTTTCCTGGTGTTGCACCTTTCCTCTTCTCCCATGCCTTCCAAGTTCCTCCTTTCATTCCCATTGGTTCCAGAAGACTCTCCTGCAGCAAGTTCAGGGAGGGTGCTGCCTTCCCTCCCATTCACTGGCAGCCCACCTTCGAACCCTGTTGCAACTATTGCAAAGGCACATGCTACCTCCTCACTCACTGCTGATGTGACACTCCAGCCCTCCCTTACCCCCCACCGCCACACAGCAAATGCTTCTGAGTCACCTTAAAATGGAAGTTTTCTCCATTATTGGCATGGTATATTTACTTAACCACAGGAGCATGCAATTTCATTCTAGTTGTACCTTATCTGTCGGTGTCCTGTAAATAACTCTAAGGGGCAAACTAAGCACAAGAATGTGGGTTGTATCCTGCTGAGTTGAGGACGGCTCACAGGCCAGAGGGGGAAATGTCAGAAAGTACTTGCATTTTAAATAACCAAAAAGAAGCATTAAGGGTGGTTTGCTGCCAGGCATCACCTGCCATTCTTGTGAGTGTACATCTTAGAAAAGGTTGCAGCAGTGTGTCCACTGGGTTCCCTGTTCCCTTGCTGTTCCTTCTGGAAGAAAAGGAAATAGTTTATGCCTAGTGATCACACACGACATTTCCAGACTTTGTAAATCATTTGCAAGAATGCAGACCACCTCACCACACTGTAAAGGAAAAGAAATTTTACTTTTGGTCTCTGTGTATTGCATTTCTATTAAGGCTTACACAGAAATTCCAGTCAATGATGTTCGTTCAACTTACACAACATGCACTATTAATTGAACATTTTTAAATTCAGTTTATATACAGATCCTTGTTTTGAGCTCTCAGAATTTCTCAGACAACATTTTGTAACTGTTGCTTTATACGGCACCATAAAATGGCATTTTAAAATAAATAGCTTTCAGCATCACCCGCAGGGGGGTTCTCAAATCCCTAGTAACTTAAAGAGAAGCTTTTACAATGTCTGGAGCCCTTGACGTCCTGCAAATGAAGAAGGTGAATGTCCTCAAATTCCTTGCAGCAGGCAACCACTTAGGTGGCACCAACCTTGACTTCCAAATGGAACAGTACATCTATAAAAGGAAAAGTGATGGCATCTATATTATAAATCTGAAGAGGACCTGGGAGAAGCTTCTCCTTGCAGCTCGTGCCATTGTTGCCACTGAAAACCCTGCTGATGTTAGTGTCATATCTTCCAGGAATACTGGCCATTGGGCTGTGCTGAAGTTTGCTGCTGCCACTGGAGCCACTCCTATTGCTGGTTGCCTCACACCTGAAACCTTCACTAATCAGATCCAGGCAGCCTTCCAGGAGCCCCGTCTGCTGGTGGTTACTGATTCCAGGGCTGACCACCAGCCTCTCACAGAGGCATCTTATGTTAACCTGTCCACCATTGCTCTGTGTAACACAGACTCTCTTCTGTGTTAGGTGGACATTGTCATCCCGTGCAACAATAAGGGAGCTCACTCAGTGGGCCTGATGTGGTGGATGCTGGTTCGGGAAGTTCTGTGCATGCGTGGCACCATCTCCCATGAACACCCGTGAGAGGTTATGCCTGATCTCTACTTCTACAGAGATTACGAGGAGATTGAGAAAGAAGAGCAGGCTGCTGCTGAAAAAATTTCAGGGTGAATGGACTGCTCCAGCTCCTGAGTTCACTGCTACTCAGACTGAGGTTGCACACTGGTCTAAAGGTGTGCAGGTACCCTCTGTGCCAAGTCAGCAGTTTCCTACTGAAGAGTGGAGCGCTCAGCCTGCCACAGAAGACTGGTCTGCAGCTCCCACTGATCAGGCCACTGAATGGGTAGGGACAACCACTGAGTGGTCTTAAGCTCTTAAAGCAACATGGAAGCAACACAGGATCTTAAGCAACATGGAAATAAGGTTGGCGGGAAATTAACTTCAGTTTCTAAGGAAAAAAGAAAGAAAGAAAGGAACATGCATTAAAAAACTTAAACATTAAAAAAGAGAGAGAGAGATGATTACTTAACTCAAGAGGGTACATGCGTATGATTTCACCTCATTCTCATTCTTCTCTTGGCTTGACAATGTAGAGGAGGCTTCCCTCACAGTTAATTATATATGAGAGGCAGAAAGCAGGGAGAAGTAAGTTGGTTTATTCTGATATCATAGGATCAGAGAACAGGCTGTGTACCCACCAAAAACCTGTTTATTTAAGCAGAGTTTTTATTCAATATTTATAATAAAACATAGAGGGTTTTTCCTCCCTACTGATTAATAATGGCTACAAGTATTATTATTAATTTTTAAGAATCAGTGTTTAGATTCCAGTTACATCATTTCTTGAGCACATCAATCCTGCCATTTTTTAAAGTTACAATTACCTTGAACAATTTGGAGTTGCATACTTTCTGGTTGGTTATCTATTTTTTTAACTGCAAGAGATCCCACGTTGCTGGTAAGGTTTATTCCTAGGGTAGTTTATTTCATTTACTTAGCAAGGTTCTATGGAGCTAGGAAGCATATTTCTGGAATTGTCCATTTGGTGACAATAATTTCCACATCAGCAATGTTGGATTATGAGAATATGGTTTGACCTGATTAATAACCAATTGTTTAAAGACAAGAGGGAGTCAGGCTTATAGTTTAGTCTAAAAAGGAAAAAAAATTATGGATTGGATTTATATTACAAGCTATTGTGATCCAGGCACTTGTTTTTATGTTTTTGTTTTTTCTTCTTTTTTTTTTTTTTTGTATCTGGCATAGCATTTACAAGAGACATGAAAAGATAACAAAGTGACAAGTGTTAGAGTTATTTCAGAGTTCATGGAGACTGCCCTTATCCAATGGTCCTGGATGATGGTTTTCTTAGTTGTCGCTCTGGAGACAGGCCAGATCCCAGGTGTCCCTTTAAATCGCAGAAGGTTGTTAATGGGCTACCTTGAAGTCCAGGTATGGTTAGAAATGTGGTTGGGTACTTGCCCTAGGTGTGAGCTGCAATTTTAACTTGACTCCCCCTAACTTTGCAGCACAAGAGTCAGTCAAAAGCACAACAAGTTTTCACTGTTGGTCACAAATTGAAAATGATAAATGTGAATAACAAGAGTTTTAAGACAGCCACTATTAAAAGCGCAACTGATAAAACAACCTGACTTTTCTGTAACATACAACAACAAATTTTTACAAACTTATTATAACTTATATAACTTTATGCTAAAGAACAGACCAATGCTGTAAGGAAACCCTGTTATTCTAACACAGGGCCTTAAACCAGTGCATTGTTGACATTATTGCTTCATTTGTAGATAACTTTGAATTAATTTCAGCTCTTAAAAATCAGCCCTTACAATCCCGCATGTCCTCCTTTTCTGTGATAGTTCCTGGGGATAGAGAGATTGAATAACTTTAATTTTTGGCCCTATGTTTTATAAAGGCAGTTTATTTTGATTGTCATGTTTTCCTGGGCCTGAAGATGAGGCCCTGACTGGTGGGATTTAGTAACAGTTTATTGTATTTTGGATTTTACATTTGTTTTTTAAGCCCTGTAATGTAACAGCACACAGATTAGTTAATAGACTATTATTACTTGCGGTGCCACAGGCTTAGAATATTTTAGTTATACTTGTAAAAATAATAGTTACTTATTTAACTATGGTGATAAATTTTTAAAGCAATACCAAAAGTTATATAGATGTAAAAACTTTAATCTTTTTAAAGCTTAGTTTTCTTCAAGCAATTAAAACCTTTTATGATAAAACATTTTAACATCAGGTCATAATGGCAGTTAGAACTGGATAAAAAAGTTATAACTAATTTAACCATATGCTTTATTATTATTTTTATTATGATGATGGTTTTTTGAGTTGGAGTCTCACTCTGTTGCCCAGGCTGGAGTGCAGTGGCACACTCATGGCCACCCCAGCATCAAACTGCTAGGCTCAGGCACTTCTCCCTCCACAGCCTTCCAAGTAACTGGAACTACAAGTCTGGTTAGTTTTTTGATTTAGTGTAGAGATGAGGTCTCACCAAGTTGGCCAGGCTGTTCTTGAACCATGGGCTCAGGCAATCCCCTCACCTTGGCCTCCCAAAGTGCTTGGATTACAGGATTGAGCCACCACACCCAGCCCACATACTTTATTTAAAATAAATCTTCCTTCATGAATTTTATCATGACTTACACAATTGCACAACCTGTTTGAACTTTTCTGTTTTGTCCTATGCTTTTTTCTTTCCTAAATAGCCAATAGTTTTACTTTAGAACAGAATTTTATCATTTAGAATTATTTTATGTATAATTTTATATAATTATTCTTTTTTCTTTATAACTTTTTTAACCAAAAATACATCTTTATATTCATAACTTTCTTTATATTTCTTGCTCTTACTTTTTGTTTTTAAAAAAATTTTGTAATTTATAAATAATCTTTAAATAATTTCCAGATTACAAAAAACAACCCTTAAATTTTTTTTGAAATTAATTTTCAAAAAAATTTTACCTTTTCAGTTTCAAAATGAGTGTTTAATGTTTATATTTCAGATAGACCTGGTTGGAACTGTATAACAATTTTTATTTAACCTTGAAACAGTGAGCTTCAGCTCAACACCAGTAACTTAATTACCAGCAAATTTAAAGCAGGCAGAAAAATAGACACTTTAGAAGCCTCTGTTTAACCCTGTAGTTGCAGGTTAACCATTTAGTTCTGAAATTTTCTTGCTATAACTTGCCTATCAGCTTTAAAATGTGCACAACTATAGGCCTTAATATTTAACCGGCTGGAATTTCAGAAAATATGGCATGCTTTTGAACTTTTTTCAAATACAAAATAAACAATTAAGCCTAAGAAGAAGACTGGACAATGACTGAAAGTTTCAGAGGAGAAATAGTAAGAGGTTGGTGGCTAAGCCTGGTCACAGGGCCTAAGATAGTGTGATGGATCAAGAATATGCTGCTTGTGGGTAGAGCTGCTGTTGGTCGTGACACCAGCAGTTCTCCCTCCCTCTTTTGTGTATTAGTTTTCCCACTGAATGCCAGAGGCAATCTTGGGGCTCTAGAGCACCAGAAGAATAATCCTTAGTTGTGCCCTCCAGAAGTGCATGGCTCTCAGACAAGATGTCTGTGATGTTCCCTATGAAGCCCATACATGTCATGGAGATAGCTCCGCTGACACCTTTGCAAGACCCTCAGTCACCTGAGAGTCTGTGTGCACAGACCAAAGGGAAGAATGCCTCTTATCTTCAACCTGGACAGAAGCCCAGACTCATACCAAAGAGGTATGAGTCTTTTTTTTTTGTTTTGGGTGATTTGTTTTTGCATGTTTCCTGCTTATCAGAGGGCTCAATGAAGATGATTGTGCTCCCTTCAGTGCCAACAACAGTTACTGGATCCAAGAACAGTTGAAGGGGCTGACAGAGAAAAATGTTCATCTTTAAATTGAAACGTCTTCTATGCTTAGCCCAACTCAGCTTAATAATGTTTCTAAGTCTTTTCTAAATGACTATCTTAATATAACCAAAATGGTTTCTTTTCAGCCTGTAACATATTGACACTATAGACAGTTGCCTTTTCTGGGATCCCGCCTTTTTTAGTACATTCCCTGTTTCTTGTTATTTTCCCACATTACAAACTCTCCTTTCCTGGCTGAATGCAGAAGACAGTGTCAAGGCAGGAGTACCTTCTCATGATGGTTAGGAGTATTATTATTGCCTGTATGCATCAGAGTCTAACTTTCTGCTTGCCAAATATTTGGTGTGCCATGTAATATTATTCTTTAATGCAAATCTGTTAAGCTAAAACTTAACAGAAACAGATCCTTTAGTTTTCAAAGATTTTGTAGAATCACAGGTCCTCCAGCCTTGAATACTTTCTCTCCAAATTACCTGCCCTTTATTACTTTGAAATTTCTATCATTGTTCAGATAAATTGAATCCACTTTCTTGGTTTAGGACTTCATTTTTTCTGAAATATTATCCTCAATATTTTTCTAAAAGATTTTGTAATAGATAACATATCTGAGACCATAACTGAAGATACATAACTATTTTCCCCAAAAACATTATTTACTTTCTTGTTAAATATTAAATTCTTGATCACCTCAGAAATGTAAAGACATTGCTGTACTGATTTCTTACACTGCTAATAGGAAATGAAATACCAATTTGATTCATACCCTTTCATAGGTAACTTTTTCATTGATATGTGTTTGGTGAGAATTTCTCTCCTCTTCTATTACTCTAAACCATCTAGAAGTCTTCTCAATTTGTAAACTCCTAACTTTCCTCATTTCTAGAAAATTATTTTATATTAGTTTTTAAATATTTCTTCTTATATACATATACTTTTTTCTTTTTATTGTTCCCACTTTTCAGTCAATTCTTTCTTTTTAATAAAAATATAACAAAATTAATATTTTAATAGTGTGAACTTTACTACATTTATGTCTATTAACACATACTTTGAGATAATATTTTGTTTAGAATAGCTTTAGATTTATAGAAAAGTTACAAATATCATACAGATGTTTCATGTACCCCATCTCCCATTTCTCCTGTTGTTAAACTTTTGATATTTTTGTGATATTATAATCACAACGAATGAACCAATTCTGTTGCATTATTATGAACTAAAGTGTGTACTTTATTCAAGTGTTCTTATTTATATCTGATATTCTTTTTTAGTTTCAGGATCCTATTCAAGATACCACTTTATATTTAGTTATCATAACAACCTAGGCTACTCTTGTCGGTGATAGTTTCTCAGACTTTCCTTGTTTTTCAAGACCTTGATAGTTTTGAGGAGCTTGATAAGGTACTTTAAAGGATATTCTCATTGGGGGCTTTTCTTTATTTTTTATGGGTTAGAAAAAATTATGTGTTTTGGGGATAAAATCACAGACATACAGGGCCATCTTCATCATGAAATGTCAAAGATATATATATAATCAACATGATTTATTATTGTTGGTGTTAACCTTGGTCATGCGACTTAAGTAGTTTTTAATCAAGTTTTTCTACTATAAAATTACTTCTTCCCCTACTCTTTATTCATACTGTACTCTTTGGAAGAAAATCACTGTGTAAAATCTACACTTATAAGGGGATCCACCTCTGTAACCAGATAATTTCCACATGAATTATTGAATTCTTCTACACAGATTTGTCAGTTCTATACCAATTCCTCAAATGTTTTAATCATTCTTCATTTAGTATGAATTCATAGTTATTTATTTTATACTTGAGCTATAATTTAATGCTAACTTATTATATTGCTTAGAATTTTCCAGTTTGGTCCATTGAAGCTCTTTCAGTTGGCTTCTATGTTTCTTTGACATATTCTTATCATTGTGTGTGTCTGGGTTATTTGTGTTAATTTTTTTCTTGTTGTGGTGTTTTTTGTTTTGTTTTCTTTTACTTGGAGTCTCACTCCATCACCCAGGCTGGAGTGCAGTGGCACACTCACAGTCATCCCAGCATGGACTGCTGGACTCAGGTGATCCTTCTGTCTCAGCCTTCCAAATGGCCAGAACTACATGCATGTGCTACCACACCCAGCTAGTTTTGCAATTTAGTGTAGAAATGAGGTCTCACCAAGTTGCCCAGGCTGCTCTCAAACCCATGGGCTCAGGCAATCCTCTCACCTTGGCATCCCAAAGTGCTGGGATTACAGGCTTGAGTCTCTGCACCCAGCCTGTTTTTTTGTTTTTTTTTTTATTTCTAAAGATATGGAATACAATTCAGGATTTGGTATATGAGTGGCCATAATACAGGCAAAGATTGGCCCTCCCTTTGGTCCCCACTTTGCCTACCTTGAGATCAGTTACCCTTACTGATGTTATGCCCCTCCCCACCCACACCCTGGCAGTATCCTGCTACTGCCAATCCCATTCCTATAGTATTATGGTAATTGTTCAGTGTTCATTTATGACTGAGAACATGTGGTACTCTGTTCTTTGTGTGATAGATCACTGAGTAGATAGACTCTAAATTCATCCAAATTGCTGCAAAATCCATAAGTCTGTCTTTCTTTATTGCTGCATAATATTCCATTGTGTATATGTGCCACATTTTTAAAATCTAGTCCACATTCAATGGGCAACACAGCTGGCTCCACGTTTTTGCTATTGTGAATAGTGCTGCAATAAACATGTGTGTGCAGATATCTTTTTTTTAGAATGATTTGAGTTCCTCTAGGTATATTCCCAGTAGGGGGATTGCAGGGTCACATGGAGGGTCAATTTCTAGTTTTTTCAGAATAGCCACACTGTTTTCCACAGACTTTGCAATAGTTTGCATTCCCACCAGCAGTGTGGAAGCATTTTTTTTTCTCTGCATCCTCACCAGTATCTGTTGTTGCTTGTTTTATTAATGATGGCAATTCTTACTAGATTTAGGTGGTATCTCAATGTGGTTTTGATTTACTTTTCTCTGATGATTAGTAAAACTGAACATTTTTCATGTATCTGTTGGCTGATCCTGTGTCTTCTTTTGAGAAGTGTCTATTAATGTCTTTTGCCCACTTTTTAATGGGGTTGATTGTTTTTTTCCTATCAACATGTTTGAGTTCCTTGTAGATGCTGAATATTAGGCCTTTGTAAGGTATACAGTTGGTAAATATTTTTCCCATTTGGTGGGCTGTCTCTCCACTCTCTTGACTGTTTCACTGGCTCTACAGAAGCTGTTCCATTTGATGAGGTCCCACTTGTCTATCTTATCTCTTATGGCATGGGCATTTGGGGTTTGATTAAGAATTGGTTGCCAGTTTCAATTTCCATAAGGGTGTCTCCTGCATTTTCTAAGGTCTCATAGTTTGAAATTTTACACATAGGTAGGTCTTTGATTCATTTATAGTTGATCTTTGTATATGATGATAGGTAAGGATCCTGTTTCAATCTTCTGCATGTGGTCAGCCAGTTTTCCCAGCACCATTTACTGAATATGTTCTCTTCTCCCCAGTGCTTGTTGTTGGAGACTCTGGCAAAGATGAGTTAGTTGAGAAATTGAGGTTTTCTTCCAGAATCTCTATCCTGTTCCATTGGACCATGCACCTGTTCTGTTACCAATACCAGGCTGTTTTCATTATTGTCATCTTATAGTAGTTTAAAGTCTGGAAGTATGATACCCCCAGCTATATTTCTTTTGCTAAGGATTATTTTGACTATTCGTGGTCATTTATGTTTCCATATGAATTTCTGTATTGTAATTTCCAGGCCTGAGAAGAATATTGTTGGTAATTTAATGAGTATTGCATTGAATCTGTAGATTGCCTTTGGTAGGATGGACATCTTAACAATGTTGATTATTTGTATCCATGAGCATGGACTATTTTTCTATTTGTTTTTGTCTTCTTGAATTTCAGTGTTTTGCAGTTTTCATTGTAAAGGTCTTTCACTTCTCTGGTTAGTAAGAAGCCAAGGTACTTCATTTTTGTGTGTGTGGTTGTTGTGAATGGGATTGTGCATTTTATTTGGTTCTTTGTCTACCTGTTGTTGGTGTATAAGAATATGACTGTCGTTTGCACACTTGTTTTGTGCCCTGAGACTTTGCCAAAGTCCTTTATCAGTGAAAGCAGACTTTTGACAGATTCTCTTGGATTTTCAAGTCATATCTTCAGAAAAGAGGGATAACTTCACTTCCTCTTTTCCTGTTTGAATACCCCTGATTTCCTACTCTTGTCTAATTGCTCTAGCTAGGACTTCCAACACAATGCTAAACAAGAGGGGCGAGAGTGGGCAGCCTTTTCTTGTTTCAGTTTTCAGAAGAAATGGGTCCAGTTTCTGTCCATTTAGCAATATGCTAATTGTGGTTTTATCATAGATGGCGCTTACTATTTTGAGGTATGTTCCTTCTATGCTTAGAAGTTTGAGGGTTTTTATCAAGAAGTGATGCTGGATTTTATCAAAAACCTTTTCTGCTTCTAATGACATAATCATGTGGTTTTTTGTTTTTACTTGTGTTGATGTATTTAATTACATTTATGGCATTGCGTATGTTGAGCCAGTCCTGCATCCTGGGGATGAAGCCTACTTTGTTCATGGGTGGCTGATTTTTGAGATGTGTTGTTGGATCTGAATCACTAGAATCTTGTTGAGAATTTTTGCAACTATATTCTTTAGGGATTTTGGCCTCATTTTTTGTTGGATCTTTACCCACATTGGGTATCAGTGTGATGCTAGCATTATAAAATAATTTGGGGAGAATTCCATATTTGTCAATTGCCTGGAATACTTGCAATATGATTGGTATCAGCTCCTCCTTGTATACTTTGTAGAATTCTGTTGGAAAGCTGTTCGGTTCAGGTTTTGTTTATTTGTTTGTTTGTTTTGTTTTGTTTTTGTTTTTTGTAGGCAGTTTTCTTATGACAGAGTCAATTTCCTGCGTTATTACTGGTCTATTTAGTGCCTCAATATCTTCTCGTTTCAGCCTTGGGGGAGTGTGGGATGTCAGAAAGTTCTCCATTTCATTTAAGTTATCAAGTTGGTATCTATACAGGTGTGCATAGTAATCTCTGGTAATCTTTTGTATTTCTTCAGGGTCAGTTGAAATTTGATCTTTTGCATTTCTGATTGTTTACTGGGAGTTTTCTTTCTTTTTCTTGCTCATTTTGGCTAGGGATCCATCAATCCTTTTTATTCTTTCTAAGAATCGGCTTTTTATTTTGTTGGGTTTTTTTTCAATGATATTTATGTCTTCTATATCCCATATTTGGACTTTTACTTTGGTGATCTGGATTCTTCTGCTAAAGTTAGGGTTTTGGTGGTCTTGTCTTTCCAGTTCCCCTAGGTGATTTGTTAGGCTGTTAACTTGTGGTCTTTCCATTTTCTTGATGTGTGTTCATAGAGATATAAATTCCCCTCTTATAACTTTTTCATGGCATCCCAGAGGTTTTGGCAAAATGGTTTTTCATTTTCGTTTGTTTTCATGAATGTTTTAATTTTTGTTTTGATTTCAACATTGACCCATTAGTTGTTCAGTGTCATGCTGTTTGGTGTCCATGTCTGTGGGCTTTGGGGAAATTTGTTGGTGTTCATATTTATTTTTATTACATTGTGGTCTGAGAAGGTGCATGGCAGTATTTAGATCTTTTGGAATTTGTTTATGCTTGATTTATGGGTGAGGATGTGATTGATCTTGGAATATGTTCGATGTGGTGGTGAGTAGAATGTATATTTGTGATTTGGGGGTGGAATATTCTGTGGTATCTAGTAATCTATTTGGTCGAGGATCAAGTTGAGATTCTGGAGCTGTTGATTTTTTACCTCAATGATCTATCTAGGGTTGTTAGTAGGGTATTTAAATCCCTGGCTCTGATAGTATTGGAGTCAATATCTGTTTTTATTTTACTTAATATATGCTTTATAAACACTGGTGCTCATGTGCTGGGTATACACATACCTAGGGTGGATATTTCTTGTTGATGAATTGAACCTTTTATCATTATGCAGTGTACTTTTTTTTTTAATTTTTGATGACTTAAAGGTTGTTTTATCTGATATTAAGATTGTGACTTCTGCCTTCTTTTGTGATCCATTTGCCTGGAAACTCGATTTTCATGCTCTAACTTTGAGTCTGTGTGTGTACCTTGTAGTGAGATGAGTTTCCTGGATGCAGCAAATAATTAGTCATGGTTTTTTATCCAGTTTGCCATTCTGTCTTTTCAGTGGTGCATTTAGTACATTCACATTCAGGCTGATTATTGAAATTTCATTGTTTATTCCCACCATGAGGTTCTTATAAAGTTTTTTCTTTGTTTGCTTGATTGTTTTCTTTTAGCTTTGGGGTTGATGTATGTGTGTGCTTTCAAGTTTGCTATTGTGATGTATTCTCTGTTGATTCTGTGTTCTACTGTTCTCTTGGAAAGTGTGTGGTCATTTTTTTTTTTTTTTCTTTCTTCTGTACTTAATATCTTTTTAAGCATCTCCTGTAGAGCTGGTCTTGAAGTTTCACAGTCTCTTAGGGATTAGATGTCTGGGAAGGATTTGAATTCTCCATCACTGATAAAGTTGAGCTCAGTTGAGTAGAAAATTCTTGGTTTAAATTGTTCATCTTTGAGGACTTTGAATATTGGATTCTAGTCCCTTCTAGCTTGTATTGTTTCCGTTGATGGGTCGGCTGTTATTCTGATTGTTTTTTCCCACTAGGTAGTCTGACATTTTTCTCTTGCTGCCTTTAGGATTTCTTCTTTTGTGCCTGCTTTGTGAAAATGAATTACTATGTGACTAGGGGATGGTCTTCTCATTTGATATCTTGTAAGGGTTCTGTGTATATGTTATGTTTGGATGGTTGCATCTCTGGTGACATGGGGAATGTTTTCTTGGACAACCTCCTGGAATACTTGCTCCATGGTGTTCTCCATTTCTCTTTCTTCTTCTGGGATACCAATCAGGTATAGGTTTTTGCCTCCTGATATAACTGCGCATCTCTTGGAGGCTTTGTTCTTTCTTTCTGAGTTTCTTTTTCTTTTTTTTTTCTTTTTTTTTTTGAGTTGTAGTCTCACTCTGTCGCCCAGACTGGAGTGCAGTGGCTGCTCCCAGTCACTGCAGCCTTGACCTGCTGGGTTCCGGCAATCTTCCGCCTCAGCTTTCCAAGTAGCTGGAATTACAGGCATATGCTACCACGCCCGGCTGATTTTTTGATTTATTGTAGAGATGAGGTCTCACTCCCAGGCAGGTCTCGAACCCACAGGCTCAGGCAATCCACTCACCTCAGCCTCCCAAAGGTATGGGATTACAGACTGAGCCACTGAGCCCAGCTTGAGTTTATTTTTCTATTTTTTTTACAGATCAGGTTAATTCAATATTTTGGTCTTCAATTTCTGAGAGTCTTTCTTCTATTTGATTAATTCTGCTTTCCATGCTTGTCATCTTGTTATTTATATCATAGATGAAACTTGTATGACCAAAATCTCTTACAAGTCTTTTCAATGTAGCATCTTGTCTTTCTTGAGTCTTAGTCACTCTTTCCATCCATTCCCTAATTCCTGTTGTATTCTTGGTCCAGTTGTTGGTGACTTCCATTGTTTGGTCTTTGAGGTCTGATTTTTAGACATTTTCTCTTTGTTACACTGGAAATTACCTGTGGTCTTCTGCTGATTTTTCCTTATTTGTGATAGATATCTTTCTTTTCAATTTAGTTTTGTTATTCAGTGGCAGTAAGAGAGGCTTTTACTTCTGATATTTGCTGAACCCTCTATTCTTCCCTGTTCAGGACTCTGTAACTGTTCTATTTTGAAACAGGACTGTGTGTGGGAAGCTATTTTGTCTCTTGTAGTTTTGTTAGTCAAATAAGGTGGGAGATGGGGAACTAAGATTCAGAAACTACTTGCAAATCACAATGTTCTCTGATTGTGGTATGGATTTCTTGAGACCCACTCCCTACCATGGTGGTTGTTTTCAAAACTTGCTTACTGTCTAGTACTACACAGTGTTTCAGACCTAGAATCAGCCATTTTTCAGAGGAGTTCAGGTTTATCTTATAGGAGAATGGTATTTGAAACCAAGATCTCAGCTTTAGACAGGGTTGCTACTGAGGTGTTATTTCTTCTAGGTTCCCATCACTGGCAGAGCAAGGAAATAAATATATGTGTGTACACTAGCCAGTGTATACATACATACATATATATTTATAAATATTTATGTGAGTAACTATTACTTTTTTTTAATTTTAGTGCTTTCTTTTTCTTCTGTTCTGATTTTTAGGTAAAGTTTTTTTTTTTTTTTTGAGTTGGAGTCTTGATCTGTCACTCAGACTGGAGTGTAGTGGCATGCTCCTGGCCACCGCAGCCTTGACCTGCTGGGCTTTGGTGATTCTTCCACCTCAGCCTTCCAAGTAGCCAGAACTAAAGGCACGTGCTACCACACCCAGCTAATTTTTGATTTATTGTAGAGATGAGGTCTCACCAAGTTGTCCAGGTGGGTCTCAAATCTGCAGAGTCAGGCAGTCCATTCACCTTAGCCTCCCAAAGTGCTGGGATTACAGGCTGAGTCACTGAGCCCAGCCATGAGTAACTATTACAGTTAACATGAGTTCATAATGATCTCTCCAAATCCAATCTAATAATACATGGATCGTTTTAGCTCATCTATGTCTTTGCTTTATCTATATCCTTCCTTATCTATTATTTGCTTGTCTATCATTCCCATCATCCACTATCCACCATCCACTTGCTTAATTGTTTAATTCCAGTATGCATGTATAGTTACTTTAGAATTGTAAATTCTAAAATATTCCTGTGGGGAAAAATTTTTTCAACTAAAGTTCAGTGCTTCTAAAGGTTCTGATCATAAACCAGGGGAAGTGAGGACAAGTTGGGGACCCAAGCTTCACCTGGATATAGACTACTTATGTATTTAATCCTGACTTGCAAAATAAAAAAGTAAAATAAAATCAATGTTCACTGCTTTTTTGTGGATTCCTTTGTCTTTAGACTTATAGACTCTATCCAAACAAACAGAATTTTAGCCATTAGAAGTCTGCCTGCATTGCATACTCCACACAACTACCCTGCAACATATGCTAGCCATGAATAAAACAAATTCCAGAACAAAACCCCAAGCCGCTTCTGCCCTTAAGTGTGCTCTAGCTCAGAGCCTTCCCATTGTGCTGTTGTGTGACATCACCATAGAGCTAAGCCCTTTCTCTTCCTCTATAATTCACTTACCTTTTTCCCCTTCTGAATGATGATTCTGTAACCTCTGGACAGTTCATGCCATAAGAGACATCCCAAGCATGCAAACTTGTCAAAGTTTGTCCAAATAAAGCCCACATGTGCTACCCTCACTGCATTGTCATATTTTATTCATGATCAGTCACCAAAACCTGAATTCATTTTCTATAAATTAGTACCATTTTCTCCTTTAACCAAGTTCATTTTTGCATTCATAATCTTTTGTCATGGTCTACATTCCATACAGGGATTCATCTAACTTCCTAAATGAATTTGAAAATTTTTATACATTTAGACTCACTCTTTGTGTTTAATGTAAATTTGATCACACTGACTGTTTTTTTCTGCACATATACACAGTCATACATCACTTAATGATGAGGTTACAGTCTGAAAAATGCAATGTAAGGTGTTTTTGTCATTGTGCAAACATCATAGAGTATAACACAAACCTAGGTGGCATGGCTTACTACACACTTAAGCTATATGATATAGCCTTTTGCTACTATGCTACAAACCTGTACAGCATGTTACAGTACTAAGCAATGTAGGCAACTGTAACACAATGGTAGTGTGTATTTATTCCAAGCATAGAAAAGATAGAGTAAAACATGATATAAAATATTTTGTATCATATGCATTGTGTAGGACACTAACCATGCAAGGCTGGAAGTTACTCTGGGTGAGTCAATGTGTGAGTGGTGAGTAAATCTGAAAGCCTGGGACATTACTACACACCACTTAAGTACATGTGTATGAATCCAAGAATCTAAGTGAAAACAATTCACCTACAAACCCAGTTACACACAACAGAGCAGTGAGTACATTAAGCTTCATGGGTACCTCACCTTGTTGCCTGGTGTGCCTAAAGCCTTACTTTGGGTCGTGTTTTGTATACCTATCTGTTAAAGGAAAAACTTTAGACATATTAAATTAAGCAGAGTCTAATTCAGCAAGGAATGATGAATGAATGGAGCAGCCATCAGAAACAGAACAGGTTCAAAGCAACTTGGCCACTGCTTCATGGTGGCACAATACTTTTGGACAGAAGGTATAAAGTGACATATACAAAATGGAAGTGAGATACAGAACTAGCATGATTGGTTAAAGCTTGACAATTTGCCTTATTTGAAGCACTTTAAACAACTGGCCACATGTGGTTTGCTGAGAAGCAGCTATTTGTTATAAATGCAAATTTCTAAGTTAAGTTTTTAGTTTATTTTCATACAAAGTCAGGTTGGGTTTATTATCTATTTGAGAATAGAGGCTTTTGTCAGCCAAATTTGGGTTGATTTAACATATTTGGCTTCTATTTTAAGCCACTTTTTTCATTTCCAAGTTGCTGATTTTTCCCCATTCTGTATTCTCTACAAAGAATCCTAACTATTATACTTCATATGTTTATTTTGAAAAATCCTACTTATATTATTCTTTACTTTTTCATGTTAGATCAGTCTAAAAATTAGAGATAAGCAAAAATTATAAATAGAAACACTAATGTTTGTACTATTTAGAAATACTCTATTATTTTTTGTCTGATGTTGATGTCTATCCTACCATAGCTCTTAAACAAGTAAAATCATAGATTTCACACTATTTTTATTTTTAAAACTGCTTTTTTTAAATCAACATCTTGTAGGTGTCTCTTCTTCTTTTCTTCTTCTTCTTATTCTTCTTCTTCTTCTTCCTCTCTCTCTCTCACATCTTTTTCTACATACACAAACACTTAATACTGAGTATATGTACTCAGTGTAATTCCCTAAAAATAATCATGTACTCAATGAATTACTCGAATTCTCAAAAAATTCTATATTACTGGGGAAAATATCTAAGATATGTATGTGAAATTTTCAAATTTATTTTTCTGGCTTTGTTGGGCATGTATATTAATCTATTTACAATTTGGAATAGAATATATATGCAGACATATTACAAATTTCAAAGTATGCAAAAGAATCATATAATGTCTTCAAATTCTCCATTTTCTTCTTCAACTTCCCTTCACATTCCCTAATATTCCAGACTTAAACCACCAGGGGAGGGCTGGAGCCTAAGAGATACAGTAGAGCCTCATAGAAGAGGGCTGACCAGTATGCCATGAATGGGCTTAAGTGGAGTGAGGAGGGCAAGTGTGAGGTGGGGAGGCAGCCCTGAAGAGAACTGCAGCAGAATAAATGGTAGCATATTCATACAACGCAAAATTATGCAGCCATAAAGATCAAATACTGATGCACACAATATGGTTGGATTGAATGTTGTTAAGGCAAAGAAGCCAAACACAAAAGCACGCATATTATACCTATCCTTTTTTGTTGTTTGTGAAGTTTTAGAATAGACAACAATCAGCTACCATGATTTATATCAGAATACTATTTGTTTTTCCTGGGATGGATTGAGTGACAATGAACATGAGGAAAATTTTCAAGAGAGGGAAATAATTCATATTTTTATAAAAGTAGAGGATTAATATAGGCAATCTTGAAACTTCTTTGAAATGTACATTACATTTAAAACCATGCATTTATTATATGCAAATTATATCTAAATAAGTTTGATTTCTTGCAAAACTGAATATACTCTCTAGGCCTAGAAAATATTTATTTAGGATCTTGATAGCCATTTGGCCAACTCTTAGTGCCTCAGTACTAACATTATGCAATGGCTATTTGTGTCCCTGATTATTTGTAAACCTCTGTGACGTGAAGAAATACGATTTAAACTTGGGTAGAATGTGAAATGGATAGAAAACTCTATTTGAGAGCATTCTATGCCTGGCACTGTACAACTGCATTACAATTTGTATTCTAGGAAGACCTAAGATTCTTGGATCACAGAGTTCTCCAGTTTAGAGCTCAGATTCTCTCTTGCACAGCTCTGCACATACCTTCCAATGTCAATCGTGGTGTTACTCTTGGTTTTATTTTCTAATGAAGTTAACTTAGTGAGTTGAACATTGGGATGACCTCAGTACAGAATATCATATAGGAAGATGATTTCCTCTCTCTGAATAAAGAGGTTTCAACCTTTGGCAAGTGAGAGAAGGAAACTCCACTGAGAATTTTCAACAAAACCAAACATTAGAATTTCTATTATTCTATAGCTTGGCCAAGTCTAAAATCACCTGAATGGTCTTTATTACTTCTACTTTAAAGTAGCTGAAGACCTAGAGGTCAATTGTGATTTTCTCTTCAGATTCATTCTAAGACAGATGTTCAAAAGCCCATGCATCATGGCAGCCCTGGTTGTCCCTCTTCCCAAGGAAATTTTTTAATCCAGTGATGAATTAGAGTCTTTCTGTCCCCAGTGCTTGCAGTCACACCCTTGTATGATGACCACCTGCTGACTAACCAGGTACCAACTGTCTCTGGAAATGGACCTTGTAGGTGCACCCAAGAGACCACGAACTTCCAGGAACCCATTAGCTGAATTCAGAGCTGAATCATGTGTCTGTGGAAGGCATGAGGACAGAGAAAAGAGGAGCTTGAACTCTGGTTCAAATCTTGAGAAAAGATCCCTTCACTTTTTGAGAGTTGGGTCACTAGAGATATGAGTCAATCAATAATGAATGCAAGAAGACTGGAGATAGATTGGCTGAGGAGAGTGGACTAGCTCTGTGTCTGACTTTGTTTCTTAGCCTTGAACTCGGGGCTTTCAATTTCAAGACATCCCTGATGAGAAGATGAAGGCCCAGATAAGCAAGAGAGCCCACAGAGTAAAAACCAGTGTGCAATTTTCTACAACTGCTGGGGAACAGATCGTTTTTAGAAAAAAGAAAGGAAAGAAAACTCACTGGAGAGATGGTGGAGTTAAGGTCTCTGAGAAACAAATAACCAAAAATTTTGTATAAAGTTAAATATTTTAATAGGTGCTATATTTCTAAGACCCTTCACTCTGCTGCTTTCCCATTGTCTTCTCCTACAGGAGACTTCATTACCAGAATGAACATTTGCATCTGCCCTGAGGATGTTGGTGGGCTTTCCAGGCTTCTCTCCAGCTGGCTTTCTTCTTCCTCCTTCTCCAGATGTCTATTCAGTACTCACAGGTCAATGTTATGCCTCATGCTTTTTATATGTTGGCTTGTTTTCCATGTTTCTTCTTATATAAATACAAACATATGGTCATCCATCAGCCAAGAAAACTCCCTCACATCAACATCTTTTACTCCTTTGGATAGACCCTATAAAACTCATAGCTGTAATATTTATCTAAATCTTTATTGAGTATAGGTAATTTTGATGTATCTTTTAAAATATACCATGTAGCCAGGCTCAATGGCTCAGCCTGTAATCCCACGCCTCTGGGAGGCTGAGGTGAGTGGATTGCCTGAGCCCG
>NW_007126462.1:35677-38976 GCF_000164805.1 Carlito syrichta
GAGACCTCATCACTACAATAAATCAAAAAATCAACTGGGTGTGGTAGCACATGCCTGTAATTCTGGCTACTTGGAAGGCTGAGGCAGAAGGATCGCCTGAAACCAGCAGGTCAAGGCTGTGGTGGCCAGGAGCAGCCACTGCACTCCAGTCTGGGAGACAGAGTGAGACTCCAACACAAATAATAAAATAAAATAAATAAAATAAAATAAAATATACCATGTAATGCTTACATTGACCAGAAAAGGTACATCTGAGTACAAAGAATTTGGACTCAGAATTTCTGAATTCTATTTGGTTATGTTGGTGGAAAAAATCACTTATTTCTGTAGGACATGAGTCATTTCTTTTCAAAGTAAAGGGACCTCAGGATGAAGTTTGCAGACTCCATGTTTGGAGAAAAACTGTATAGGAGATCAAAAGAATGACATTTTTTACTTTCTTCTACATTTGATGTAATCGGATGATGAGTATCAAATGGTTAATGTCCATAAATTTTGACTCCGCAATTTTTTCTTTTTTTTACATTTACCAATTTTTCATGAAGAATATTTTAAAGACTATAAATAAACAGCTAGAGGAAGAGATAGGTAGGGCAAAGTCAGGAAGTGTTCTGAGTGCAAGAACTTATGCTCCCATGAGTTGGGGTGCACCACTATCTGCCACTCATGGTTGAGTTCTTGTTCAGCATCCTGTAAGTCCGTATTCAGAAGTTCTGAACTCTACCCTTTTGGATTTTAATGGAGGTTTCATTACATAGGTATGATTAATTAGTTAATTAGCCATTGACTGTCAACTTAAATTTCAGCCTGTCTTCCCTTACTGAAGGTTAGTGGGCAGGGATAAAAGTCTCAAACCTCCAGTCATGACTTTTTTTTTCCTTATGAAAAGCCCCATCCTGAAGCTGCCTAGGGACTGCCAGTCATTAGTCAATCATTAAAAATACATCACTTTGAAGAGTCCAAGTATTTGGGGATTTGTATGCCAGGAAACTGGGATAAAGATCAAACATATATTTCCCAATAACACAGTCTAGCCCTGGTCTTTGAACTCAAATTCATTACATCAAAAGAATATGCAACTCAAAAAATTCTGGCCATTGCTAGAACTGTTACCAAACTGTTCTTTTATTTTTTCTTTTTTGTGGAAATACACATTTTCTTATTATTCAGATACCTTATTTTTAAATAACTAGATGTTTGTCAGCATTTTAAATGCAAACCGTTTTCAAAAGGTTTATAAGTTGACTGGGAAAATCAGCACCAACCTAGAATTAGGCATAGTACTTAGTACTTAGTGGAGGGCAATGGCATTTCTTTTCTATTTTTCTTTTTTCTTTTATTTTTATTTTTGGCTCTCTTTAATTTTATTTTTAGAGACGTGGAGTACAATTCAGGGTTAGGTATACAAATGTTCATTATGCAGGTACACTTGTTGACAAAGTGTGCTCCCCTTCACCTGGCAGTTTCCCACTACTGCCAACCCCACCCCCGCCCAATCCCCCGGCAATTTCCCACTACTGCCAACCCTTTTCTTATTGTATGACGATAATTGTTCAAGGTCTACTTGTAAGAACATGTGATACTCAGTTCTTTGTTTCTGTGGTAGATAACTCAGTATTATAGCTTCCAAGTCCATCAAAGTTGCTGCAAAGTTCATAATTTTGTCCTTCTTTATAACTGTGTAATATTCCATCATGTATATGTGCCACATTTTTTTTATCCAGTCCTCTTTCCATGAGCAGCATGGTTGGTTCCATGTTTTTGCTATTGTGAATAATGCTGCAATAAACATGCATGTGCGGGTATCTTTTTCATAGAGTGATATGAGTTCCTCCGGGTATATTCCCAGTAGGGGAATTGCACGGTCATATGGAATATTGACTTTTAGATCTTTTAGGAGTAGCCAAACTGTTTTCCACAGAGGTTGTACTAGTTTACACTACTACCAACAGTGTAAAAGTGTCCCCTTTTCCCCACATCCTCTCCAGCATCTGCTGTTTTTGAGTTACTGATGCTGACCATCCTGACTGGAGTTAGGTGGCATCTCAGTGTGGTTTTTTTTTTCTTTTTTTTTCTTTTTTTTTCATTATCAATATTTTTATTATGGTTTTGTGGAGTACAGTTAAGGGTTAGGTGTACAATTATGTTTCATTCAGGCACCCTGTTGATAAGAGGGGTTTCCCCATCCCCAGACAGATATTTGCTACTGTTAATCCCATCTCCCTCTCCCCCCCCCATAGTTTCACAATAGCGTCAATCATTTTCTTATAGTATTACATTGGATGTTCAGGGTCCATTATATGAGTGAGAACATGTGATTCTCGGATCTTTGTTTCTGTGAGAGGTCACTCAGTATTATAGACCCTAGTTCCATCCAAGTTGCTGAAAATTCATGATTTTGTTCTTTTTTATGGCTGCGTAGAATTCCATCGTGTATATGTACCACATTATTTTAATCCAGTCCTCTTTTGATGGGTAGCATGGCTGTTTCCAGGTTCTTGCTATTGTGAACAACACTGCGATAAACATACGTGTGCAGGTATCTTTTTTATAGAGTGATTTGAGTTCTTCAGGATATATTCCCAGTAGGGGGATTTCAGGGTCATATGGGAGGTTGATATTTAGAGCTTTTAGGAATTAACACACTGCTTTCCACAGAGGTTGCACTAATTTACACTCCCACCAACAGTGTAGAAGTGTTCCCTTATCGCCACACTGTCTCCAGCAGCTGTTATTGTTTGAGTTGCTGATAATTGCCATTCTGACTGGAGTTAGGTGGTATCTCAGTGTGGTTTTGATTTGCATCTCCTTGATGATTAGTGAGGTTGAACATTTCTTCATGCGTCTGTTGGCTGCTCAGATGTCCTCTTTTGTGAAGTGTCTGTTCATATCTTTTGCCCATTTTATAATGGGGTTGTTTGGTTTTTCTTTTCAGCACGTTTGAGTTCCTTATAGATCCAGGATGTTAAGCCTTTGTCAGACCTGGTGTTGGCAAATACTTTTTCCCAGTCTATAGGCTGTCTCCCTGCTCTCTTGATGGTTTCCTTGGCTTTGCAGAAGCTTGTCAGTTTAATAAGGTCCCACTTGTCTATCTTCTCTCTTATGATCTGTGGGTTTGGGGTTTTGTTCAGGAATTGGATGCCAGTTCCAATTTCCATGAGGGTATGTCCTTCATTTTCTAAGGTTCTTATGGTTTGAGATTTTACATTTAGGTCTCTGATCCATTTGGAGTTAATTTGTGTGTATGGGGATAGATAGGGGTACTGTTTCAATCTTCTGCATGTGATCAGCCAGTTTTC
>NW_007126462.1:39586-40577 GCF_000164805.1 Carlito syrichta
ACAGTGTTTTATAATTTTCATTGTAAAGGTCTTTCACGTCTCTGGTTAGGAAGGTGCCAAGGTATTTCATTTTTTATTTTTTTGTGGCTGTTATGAATGGAACTGTGTTTTTTATTTGGATTTCTGTTTGTTTATTATTGGTGTAGAGAATTGTCTTTTGTACATTCATTTTGTATCCTGAGACTTTGCCAAAGGCCTTTATCAGTGTAAGGAAGTTTTTGACAGATTCTCTTGGGTTTTCAAGGTACACAATCATATCATCTGCAAAGAGGGATAACTTGACATCCTCTTTTCCTATTTGGATACCCCTGAATGCCTCCTCTTCTCTGATTGCTTGAGCCAGGACTTCCAATATTATGTTGAACAGGAAGGGTGAGAGTGGGCATCCTTGTCTTATTCCAGTTTTCAGGGGAAATGCTTCCAATTTTTGTCCATTTAGAGGAGTATGCTGGCTGTGGGTTTCTCACAGATGACTTTTACTATTTTGAAGTATGTTCCCCATATGCCTAGATGTTCAAGGGTTTTTCTCAAGAAGGGGTGCTGGATTTTATCAAAAGCATTTTCTGCATCTGATATAATCATGTGGTTTTTGTTTTGACATCTGTTGATGTATTTAATAACATTTATGGTTTTACTAATGTTGAACCAGTCTTGCATCCCTGGAATGAAGCCTGCTTGGTCATGTTGGATGATTTTTGAGATGTGTTGCTGAATTTGGTTTGCTAGGATCTTGTTGAGAATTTTAGCATCTATGTTCATCAAAGATTTTGGCCTGTAGTTCTCTTTCTTTGTTGATCTTTACCTGGCTTGGCTATCAATGTGATGTTGGCTTCATAAAATGATTTGGGGAGAATTCCATCTTTTTCAATCACCTGGAATACCTTCAGTAGGATTGGTATCAGCTCCTCCTTAAATGTCTTGTAGAATTCTGCTGGAAAGCCATCTGGACTAGGGCTTTTTTTTTGTAGGAAGTTTTCTTAATATGTAGTCG
>NW_007126462.1:40597-42175 GCF_000164805.1 Carlito syrichta
TTCCAGCTTCTTTAGGTGGCTTGTTAGGTTGTGAATTTCTGTTCCTTCCATTTTCTTCATGTGTGTTTGTAGGGATATAAATTCCCCTCTTACTACAGCTTTCAAGGCATCCCAGAGATTTTGGTAAGATGTTTCTTCATTTTCATTTGTTTCCTGGTATCTTTTGATCTCTGTTTTGATTTCATCATTGACCCAGGAGTTGTTTAGCATCATGCTGTTTAGTGTCCATGTCTTTGTGGGTTTGGGGGGGACTTTGTTGGTGTCAATGTTTATTTTTATTCCACTGTGGTCCGAGAAGGTGCATGGTAGAATTTCGGTCCTTTTAAATTTGCTTATGCTTGATTTATGGTTAATTATGTGTTCGATCTTAGAATACGTTCCATGTGGTGATGAGTAGAATGTATATTCTGTGGTCTTGGATGGAGTGTTCTGTAGGTATCATTTAAGTCCATTTGGTGCAAAGTCACATTGCGATTCCAGACCTCCTTGCTGATTTTTTTGTCCCGTTGATCTGTCTAGGGTTGTGAGTGGGGTGTTAAAGTCCCCAGTTATGATGGTGTTAGAGTCAGTATCTTTCTTTAGTTTTCCTAGAAGTTGCTTTATGAAAGTTGGCCCGCTTATGTTTGGTGCATATATGTTTAGGATAGATATTTCTTGTTGATGGATTGAGATTTTTATCATTATGTAGTGGCCTTCTGTATCTTTTTTGATTTGTAATAGCTTGAAGGGTATTTGTCTGAAATTAAGATCGCTACTCCTCCTTTCTTTTGTATTCTGTTCGCCTGAAAGTTTGTTTCCCATCCTCTTACTTTGAGTCTGTGGGTGTCCTTTCTAGTAAGGCGAGTCTCTTGAAGGCAATAGATTGTTGCCTGATGATATTTTATCCATTTTGCCATTCTATGTCTTTTCAGTGGTGCATTTAGTCCATTCACATTTAAGCTAATAATTGAAATGCAAGCATTGATCCCTGTAATAAGGTTCTTACAGAGTTGTTCCTGTGTGTTTGTTGTCTTTCTTTGGGTTTTGGAGTTGGCTCATGTGTGTTTTTAATCTTTTGCCTGTACTCTTGTGAAGAATGTTGTTGTTCTTTTTTTCTTGTTCTTCTGTGTTCAGTACTTTCTTAAGTGTTTCTTGTAGAGGTGGTCTGGTGGCAGCGTAGGTTCTTAGGAATTGCATATCTGGGAAATATCTCTATTCTCCCTCACTAATGAAGCTTAGTTTGACTGGGTAGGTTATTCTTGGTTGAAATTGTTTATCTTTTAGAACTTTGAAGATAGGGCTCCAGGCTCTCCTAGCCTGAAGGGTTTCTGTGGATAAATCTGCTGCTATTCTAATTGGTCTTCCCTGGTAGGTAGTCTGACCTTTTTCTCTTACTGTCTTTAGGATTTTTTTTCTTTTATAGCTACTTTGTTTAGGCAAATTATTATGTGTCTGAGATTTGGTCTTCTCATTTGTTGTCTGGCAGGGGTTCTCTGAATCTCTTGTGTTTGAATTTTTTCATCCTTGATGAGATGAGGGAAGTTTTCTTGAATGATTTCATGAAATATTTGTTCCAGTGTGGCTTCTGTTTCTCTCTCT
>NW_007126462.1:42195-45473 GCF_000164805.1 Carlito syrichta
GCTCAAGGAATGCCCCTGGAGATTCCTCAGGTCCCTGGAGAATCTCAGCAGTTTTAGAAAGATTGATTGGTATCCAGGCTACTCTCTTCAAACCTGCTAATAGAATTCAGTGATAGGTATCTAATGCCTTGGACCCTGCTGAGGTATTGGGGTCCCAATCTGGGCGGGGGGGGACCTTATTTATCATCTCTTGACTCTCTTCCTGGGTGCCTGCAGCTGAGTCTAGAATAGACTTTCTAGCCCCAGCTCTGATATTTTCCTGCTCTTCAGCAGTAAACAGAGTTGTAAGGAGTTGTTTACAATTGTCCCAAGTAGAGCAATGTGTGTGCATAACTGATTCCATCAGAGACATTAAAACCTGTGGCTTTTCTGAGAACATCGGATTTTGGTCTTTCCAATTGTGTAAATCAGAAGAGGAAAAAGGGGTGTATACCAAAAACAATCGCTTGGTCCATTCTGCCCCCTGTGGAGAAGAAACTTCCTAGAGGGAAAGGAGAGGGGCCAGATTGGTCCGAGAGCAGCGGTGGGTAGCCAAAGGTGGAGAAGGCATAGGGGAGGTGGAAGAGGTGACAGTGGGTGAGGAAGCTTGAGGATTATAAGGCAGAGGATTAGAGTTAGAGATAAACAGATTCTCAAGGGGATCATCTGTCTTATCAGTCTGTAAGACAGGGTATAAATTAGTAGAAGTAGGATGGAGATAAGACAGACAAGGGCAAGAGATTCCTGGTTTACAAATCAGAGGTTTGGAAAAAATAACTCAACTGGGAGTTTCAAGGGGACATGTCTTCAATCAGGGGGGTGGGTTTTGAGTCAAACTAAACCATTGGTCAATAAAGAGAAACAAGTTTGGGTGACCAGGAGTTCCTGTGATGACCTTCTAGATTCAGTGACATGAACATCCAGAGACCCTGTAGAGGGCCAACCAACATTGAACACAAGCCAGTCTATTTTGCAGAGGGTCTGGAGCCTAACTTTTGAAAGGTGGACACCGTAGTCCTCAGCAAATGCAACAGAGAAATTATTTAACATATAGTCCAGAGGATAGACAGGTTGTGACTTCTGTGAACCCATAGCAAACAACAAACAAACAATTAAAACACAAAGGCAGACAGGGCGCATCCATACCAAGTCAGAAGTGTTGCAGATCCCTGGAGCAACCTCAGGGCAGAAAACCAGAGGACTGTATTCAGTCAACGTCTTGGCCTAATGAAGGGCAGCCTCATCAGGCTCTGACTCCCTTAAACAGAAATTGTGGCCACAAACAGAACAAAACAGATTATTGCCTCCTAGGAGACTGTAGACAGACTTAGGTTCTTTTGAGACAATAAGCTGCCAGCAGTTGTTCCAATTTCCTCTGAGTCAAATGAGAGGTTATGGGGTCCTGATATGACTCAGGAGGCACCTCCCTGACAACATTCTACCAAGCTGGGGAGAGCCAGAGTGAAGCTGCTGCACGTGCTGGCGATTATCTCGCTTGAGCCTCCAAATGTTATAGCCAAACCATGAGAAAGGAGAGTCGCCAGAACACAGGTCGAATTTTGAGTCATTTAATAGCCAGTATTCAAGAGTGGGTTCATGCCAAGGAAGCCCTCAACCCCAAGCAAAACTAGGAAGAAGCTTATAAAGGCAAAAACAGCAAGCAGGCTAAATAGCAGGGGGTGAGGGATCAAGGAACTAAAAACAAAAGGGAACAAAATATAGCAACAAAATATGGGGATGTGGCAGGGGGAATTTTGCAAGGAAAAATTTCTTGGCATAACATCTGATTTCAGTTAACAAAGCATACAGTTGCATGGAATTTGTGGCTAGGGAATTTCCAAATGGTCAGCAGGAACAGCTCAGGGGGAACAAAGATGTGGGTCTGTGATCATGGGAACATTACAACAATCACACACACACACTGGGGGAGCAATTTCTAGGTCAGGCAAGCAACTAAGGTGGAGGATTTTAACAAAATGCAGTTACTTATGTCAAGCAAGCTATTAAAACCATTTAAGATATTTCATTAGATATTTCAGTAGATCCTAGATGTTAGGCCTTTGTCAGACATAGAGTTGGCAAATATTTTTTCCCAGTCTATGAGCTGTCTTCCTGCTCTCTTGATGGTTTCTTTTACTTTGCAGAAATGTGTCAGTTTGATAAGGCCCCACTTGTCTATCTTATTTCTTATGGCATGGGCACTTCAGATTTTGATCAGAAATTTCCATGAGTGTCTCCTGCATTTTCTAAGGTTCTTAGAATTTGAGGTTTTATGTTTAGGTCTCTGATCCATTTAGAGTTGTCTTTTGTGTGGAAGGATAGGTAGGGGTACTGTTTCAATCTTCTGCATGTGGTCAGCCAGTCTTTCCAGCACCATTTACTATTCAGGTTCTCCTCTCCCCAGTGGTTGGTGGTGGAGCCTTTGTCAAAGATGAGTTGATTGAGAAATTGATATTTTGTTTCTGGAATCTCAATCCTGTTCCATTGGTCTATATACCTGTTTTGGTACCAATACCAGGCTGTTATGATTATTGTAGCTTTATAATTAAGTTTAAAGTCTGGGAGTGTGTTACCTCTTGCTTTGTTTTTTGTTGTTGTTGTTATTGTTTTTGCTGAGCATTGTTTTGGATATTTGTGGTTATTTATGTTTCCATATGAATTCTCGTATTGTCATTTCCAGATCAGAGAAGAATGCTGCTGGTAATTTAATGGGTATTGTGTTGAATCTGTAGAATGCCTTGAGTAGGATGGACATCTTAACAATGTTGACTCTTCCAATCCATGAGTATGGAATATTTTTCCATTTATTTGTGTCATCTTTTATTTCTTTGAGCAGGGTTTTGTAGTTTTCATTGTAAAGGTTTTTCACTTCTCTGGTTAGGAAGATGCCAAGGTATTTCATTTTTTAATGGCTATTTTGGTTGGGATTGTACTTTCTATTTGAGTTTCTGTTTGCTTATTGTTGGTGTATAGAAATGTGACTGTCTTTTGCTCACTTATATTTTATATGCTGAGACTTTGCCAAAGTCCTTTATCAATGCAAGGAGGTTTTCAAGGTATAGAATCTAGTTGTCTGCAAAAAGGGATAACTTGACTTCCTCTCTTCCTATTTAGATATCCCTGATCTTCTCTTGTCTGATTGCTCTAACTAGTATTTCCAAAACTATGTTGAAAAGGAGGGGTGACAGTGGGCATCCTTGTCTTGTTCCAGTTTTCAGGGGAAATGGTTCCAACTTCTATCTGTTTAGCAGCATGCTGGACCAAACTGATCTTTAAATTTGCCCACCCAATGAAAAAAA
>NW_007126462.1:45493-47188 GCF_000164805.1 Carlito syrichta
TTTTCCTTTCCATACACATCACCGTATTCTTTAATTCTGTTATTCAGGGGTAAAGGGATTGGTTTTACTTCTGTTTGTTCAATCTCCTATTCTTTATGTATGCCCTCTTACTTTGTTCAATTCTGGAGTTGCACTGTAAGTTGGGGTGGTCCTTTTTGCAGTTTTGAGATTTACTTAAGGGGGAGCTGTGATTCAAAATCTATCTGCAGGTCCTGGTATTCACTGACAGGTGTGTGGATAATCTGGAACCCACTTCCCACTGCCTTAGAATCTGTTCATGCAGTGGGGCTGTAGGTTTACTCCCTGAAATAAAATGTGGTTAGCAGAGGGGAGAGAATGGAGCAGATAGTGGGTTGAAGAGGGGGGTGGAGAGATAGAGGAGTAAGGGGGGAAACAAACGAGTGTGCCAACAAATGGAGAGAGAGACCTATACTGAAACAGATAAAAACAATAGACCACAGCTACAGATGAACCAACTTCCATACAAAAAATAAATAAAACATATAGTGATGCTGGCATACAAGCTAACCAACCACCTTATTGGTGTGCTGTTCCTCTATACAAAGATACGGTTTACAGAGAGAAGAAAAGGAAGAGGGAAAAAAAGGAACAATACAGTAGGAATAGAATTAAGTCATTAAACTAACAGAATCAATGAAGTACACTCTGAGACTTGTCATTTAAGTTCAATGTCCTTTCAGTTCTGATTTCTAGCTTTCTTTTCAAGCTGGTAAATTAGTTTGCAGTTAGGGTCAGTTGCCCCTGGTCTGCTGTGAAGGACAGTTCAGATCACCCTCCGTTCACCACTCTGGCCTATGCCTTTTTCAAGCTTGTTTCTCCCATTTCGGTGTTGTTACCTTGCATCACCAGCAGGTGGTGCTATCTCAGCTACTCGTCCCAGAGGGGGTGGGCCTGGACAGGAGCTGGCAGAGACTGAAGATGGATGCCTGCCTCAGGGCACATGGCAGGAGACTCATGGAGGGCAGGACGTCTCAGTCGCAGGATAGGTGGCAGCAATCCCTGCAGATCTTCCCTGAAGGGGCTTCAAGGACTGAAGTCGTGGATTGCCCCCTGCCCGGGTGGTACTACTGGCAGCAGCCACAGTGACAGCGGCATCTGTGCTGCAGTGGCTGTCCAGTCTCCTGCGATGCCCCAGCGGTGGCAACGTCCGAGCTCCGTATGAAGAGCAGGCTGCGATGTTGGGATCTGCAGCCCCTGGGGCAAGAGCCAGAGACCCACTGCAGTTCTCCTTTGCAGAGGGTTTCACAGACCAGGTTGCCCCATTGCCATCTTGCCAGAAGTCCTCAGTGTGGTTTTAATTTACATTTCTTTGATGACTAGTGAAGCTGAGCATTTTTTCATTTTTCTATTGGCTGCTTGTGTGTCTTCTTTTGAGAAGTGTCTATTCATATCTTTTGCCCACTTTGTAATGGGATTGTTTGTTTTTTTTCTTTTTGGCACATTTGAGTTCCTTGTAGATCCTAGATATCAGGCCTTTGTCAGATATACAATTGGCAAACATTTTTTTTCCAGTCCATGGGGTGTCTTCCTGTTCTCTTGATGGCTTCTTAGACTTTGCAGAAGCTTGTTGGTTTAATGAGGTCACACTTGTCTATCTTATCTCTTATGGCATGGGCATTTGGGGTTTTGATCAGGAATTGGTTGCCAGTTCCAATTTCCATAAAGGTGTCTCCT
>NW_007126462.1:47208-82031 GCF_000164805.1 Carlito syrichta
TTTCATTGTAAAGGTTTTTCACTTCTCTGGTTAGGAAGATGCCAAGGTATTTCATTTTTTAATGGCTATTTTGGTTGGGATTGTACTTTCTATTTGAGTTTCTGTTTGCTTATTGTTGGTGTATAGAAATGTGACTGTCTTTTGCTCACTTATATTTTATATGCTGAGACTTTGCCAAAGTCCTTTATCAATGCAAGGAGGTTTTCAAGGTATAGAATCTAGTTGTCTGCAAAAAGGGATAACTTGACTTCCTCTCTTCCTATTTAGATATCCCTGATCTTCTCTTGTCTGATTGCTCTAACTAGTATTTCCAAAACTATGTTGAAAAGGAGGGGTGACAGTGGGCATCCTTGTCTTGTTCCAGTTTTCAGGGGAAATGGTTCCAACTTCTATCTGTTTAGCAGCATGCTGGACCAAACTGATCTTTAATTTGCCCACCCAATGAAAAAAATCCCAACACTGACCCCAAGATTTCCAATGAGAGAAACTGAGGTTTTTATTGTAGAAGCACCAAGCAAAGAGAATCAGGGAGTTAATGCTTAAGACCCTAACTCCTCAGTGGCTTACATGTAAGGGTTTTTAAAGGCATACAGACAGAGGTTACACACAAAGTGATGAATTAATACCTGGAGACTATACATTGATTTGGCTCAAAAAGGGAGAAATTTACAGATTTGGGATGGATTTAAAGATTTTTAGATGTGCACTTGATTAATGAAGCAAAGCTTTATCTAAAAACTTAGAGTCAGAAGAAAAAAATGTTAAGTTTTGGCCTATGGCCATGGCTCTATCTAGAACATTCAGGAAGAAATTTTGAACAAAGAATCACGGTCAGAGTTTAGTATTTAATTTCCACTTATCTGAGGTATATATGACAGTGGTCTGTATTTTCTATCTGGTGGATCTGAGTTTCCAAACTTTATCTTTATCTTTAGTTTCTATAGGGAACCAAACAACTGGTGGCTCTGACTTCCTTGGGTGGCTATTGTTTTTAGCTTTTATTGTCTTCTTGCTTATCAAGTTTTTCATTGACTTCTCAAGGCTATCTAGATGCCTGAAATTTTCCTTGAAGGAGCTTAACACTTTTCTTAATTTTCATGCTTGGGATGTAGGAGGCAGTAGTTGGCAGACTCTTAAGAAGGATTCCTGCTCAGTCTCAGAATCCCATTCAATCATTAACAACTGGTCCATTCCATAATAATGTATGATATTCTCCCTTGGTGAGATCATTCAGGTTTGCAGTATTTCTTCCAATCTTTTCAGGTTCTAAAAGCAGAAGTAGTCTTGGCAAATATGAGTATATAGCTTTACTCTTTCAGGCATCTGGCATAATTGTTCTAAGAAACAATGTCATCTCTTGTGAAAGATGAAAAGGTGTTAATGAAATGTTGAATTTTTTCCACTTATAACCCAGCCATTTATTATTTTACCCACAATTGTTAATATCTTTCTCTCTAGTAATAGGTAAACTTTTTTTTTTTACCTATGAAAGGCACCATAGCATTCCCACTGTGCTGGTCTAAATTGTAAGCAGCAATAATAGTCTAGTAAGTACTTCTCCTCAGTCCACTCCCATTCAGAAAAGGTAGAGTTACAAAGGAGAAAATCTCGTTGGTTTTTTTTTAATACCAGGTAACACAGTTGTATCCACTGTTAACCAAACTTTGCCAGAAGAAATGATAGGTAATAAAGGATGTATTATTCTTTGCCTTCATAACAAATAAAGTAGATGTCTGTATGTGTTTCCTACTTATTTGTATTTTTTCCCCAATTTTCTCTTTGTTTTCTTCAATTAACTAGGTTTTTGTGGGGAGGGGACTTTTTTAGAAATGTTATTATATTGATTTTTGGTTGATTTTTATTTATATAAATGTTGAAAACACTTTTTTATAATCTTTATTTCTCTTATAATTTTATAGCAGCTTTCATTCATAGATGTTTGAAATCATTATATAATCAAACTGTCAATAATTCTTAGTTTAATGGTACATTTAAATGAATCTTTCTATATCAACAGCCTAAATATATTTCAGTTTTCTTTTTCTTAATACTTTTTCTGTAAAATAAAAGTGCATAGTGGCAAGTTTGTGAATTTAATTGTCAGATCTTGTAGGTCAATTTTATTCATCTTCCTTAATAAACAATAGACAAATCCACAGATCTTGAAGGAAAAGTGACAGACTTCTCCAGTTATGTTACTGTGATTCCACTTTAATATACTCTCAATAAGGGGTCAGATTTTCAATTTCAGAAATAACTTCATGGGAGTCATGACATTTGTCAGGATCTTTCTCATATCATTTCATTAACTTATGAGTGTAAAGATAAGTTGAACCTTTAGAAGCAGTTGGTTGATTATATATCTACACTTATCTTCCATTCAGTTAACCTTTGTCCACCCAGTACAGCCAACAGCCTAAACAGATTTTTTTCTCTTAATATCTTTTCTGTAAAATATTAGTACATGGTAGCAACTTTGTAAACTTAATTGTCAGAACTTGTAGATCAATTTTATTCATCTTCTTCACGTGTAACTTTAATTAAAAAAGGACAATGGACAAATCCATAGATCTTGAAGGAACTTATGAATGTAAGGCTAAGTTGAACCTTTAGAAGTTATTGGTTGAATTTATATCTACACTTGTCTTTCATTCAGTTAACCTTTGCCCACCCAGTATAGCCACTTCTGTGCTCAGAAATGGGCATCCCTTCCTGGTCTTTTTTTTTTTCTTTTCAAAATAGGCATAGCTTTTTTTCTATTTATTTCAAGTTGGAATTTCAGTGACTATAGCTTTCCATGAGGTGCAATTTGATCTGCAAGTTCTTGCTTCCTAGGCTTTGATCTGTTCCATATTTTTCAGGACCATTTGCATTCACATATTCATTTCCTTTGCTTAAGAAAATTGGCAGCTCCCTCTGGCAATTGTCAGGAAATGAATTGTCTTTCAGAATTCTTTCTGTTTTTCAGAATTGTCTTCTCCTGGGAGGTCAAGGTCTGGTAGTAAACACTATCTATATTACAGTTTTTAACCAAGAAGAAATGATGTATCTGATGTTTCTAATATATTTACTAAACCTGAGGGACTGGAGTAGGACTGACCCAGATATAAGAGGATCCATTTTATATGATATCACATTCAAAAATGGCAACATAATATATGGTCTTAGAAGTTAAGACGGTCATTATTCTCAAAGACATGGTGAGTTCTGGAATTCTGGCAATGTCATGTTTTGATGGAATTCTGGTAATGTCATGTTTAATGAGTTGCTGATTACATGGATCCACTACTAGACCCAGCATGCGATGAGTTGAAGAAGAGAAGAGATGGTAAAAAAGGGGTGAGAGTAAAAAATATTTTAAAATCTTGACTGTTTCGTGGACCAACGTTATCTAGTTAATTTCATCTTTTGAATAATCTCTACTCAGAGGAAGAAAGAAAATTGGAAAAAAAAATTACAAAGGCAGATCGTTTAAAGAACTGACTGCCAGAGGTCTTATCATAAACTCAGAAAGATCATTTTACTAGAGACTCCAAGAAATGGAATAGACAAACAGACAATTATAGATATAGGTGGATACAGACATAGATAATATAGATATGGGAATGTTTTTCCTGAAAGAATTCAAAATTGACAAATTTTACTTTGCCTTTTTCCGATTTTCTCCTTTATTTTATGCAAGAAAATGTGTGACAGAACTCAGAATAAGTCTTAATATCAATTTCAAGTCTGCTGTAATGTTTAAACCTCAAATATACATTTCTTTGATGGGAGAAAGAAGGAAATGCTTTCCTTCCAAGAAAAATGGTGGTGCCTTTCCCATTTCTTTACATTGGTCCTACTGTGTAACATGGATTCTGGGAAAAAGGTTGGTCTCAGATGAATGACTTTCCTTCCCAGTTCTTAGTTCTGGTCCTCACATATTTATGGTAGTTCCAAAAGACAAAGATATAAGGCTGCCATGCACAGTCCAAGGGATGTTTTCCTCATCCTGTAGTACAATGGAAAGACACAAGAGGAGACAAGATATTTTGAGGATGAGACCCAAGACAACAATGACTTGCTTCAGATAGAGTGATCCCTCATAGTGAAAGATGGCTCAAAGAGTAAATTTTCCTGCTTCATGAAGCATCGGTAGACAAGAACAGGTAGAAACCATTTCTATTCCAGGTTAGTGTTGCTCATTTTAGGGACAGAGTAAGGAGGAGATATTTGGGACCTCAGATGGTATAAGCTTGTTGGTGCATGTTTTTAATGATGTTTTAGAAGCCCTACATCAGAGCCCTTTCTCCCTAGGACCTTTCCTTGGAAGGCAACTTTTGCAGTGACTATTACAATTTGTGTAGGTGCTGGTGTGTTTTGGCTTAGAAGAAAAAACAGGAAAAAGTGGAGAGTATGGAAGACCAAGGAAGCAAAAGAGAAAGAAAGTAAATCCAAAGGTTAATCTATGAATCATACATGGTGGGATTATACATTTATGGGTTTGTTAGCACAACTGTGTATGTGGTGGCATCTGTTCAAACATAGAGACATGGGCAAGATTGAGTTAGAAACCCAAAACCTCGATAAGTCATGAATACTAGGACTCCTATTTAAAAAGAACAATAGAATCCAATATAAAGAGAAGTCTCAGTCAGGCTCGGTGCCTCAGGCTGTAATCCCGCACTTTGGGAGGCTGAGGTGAGTGAATTGCCTGAGCCCGCGGGTTCAAGACCTATCTGAGCAACTTGGTGAGACCTCATCTCTACAATAAATCAAAAATTAGCTGGATGTGGCAGTGTGTGCCTATAGTTCCAGCTACTTGGAAGGCTGAGGTGGAAGGGATCGCCGGACCCAGCAGGTCAAGGCTGCGGTGACCGGGAGCGGCCACTGCACTCCAGTCTGGGTGACAGAGTGAGACTCCAACTCAAAAAAAAGAGAGAGAAGTCTCATTGGTATAAACATGGAATTAGAAAAAATAATAGTAGTAATTATTAATTTAAGTAAATTTCTTAATTTTATATGGAAGTGGCATTCATGATCTGGGCTAAACAAGGAAATCAATTTTGTACATTTTTTCCTGTAATATCTGTTTTATTATTATTTTTCCTCCTAGAATTACTCAAGGCAGAGCCTGGTAACTTATTCTTTTTTTTTTTTTTTTTTGCCTTATATAGGAAGTTGAGTCCTTACTCTATGCTCTGTTGTTTGCATCTCAAAGGCTATTAATCCTTTTCAGTTAGAAGGAAGGAATTATATCAGCAAGGTGAATTACACTGGTGTTATGGTTGAGCCAACCATCTCATCTGCCCTCTATTCTGTTCGCCTCCCTATTGCATTGTTGGTGAGGGTGAGATATCCACCTTAAATATCGCAAGATGGTCAAACCCATGGCACCCAACACTGGGCAGGTGGGATGAACATAAGATTATTAGTCACATAAACTCAGGACTTGGGGAAGAAGAACTCTGCATGCCCTGCAGAACCTCATGCGTGTTGCAATTGGGAGCAGAATGAAACAGCAAGGACTATAGAAGGCAGATGCTGCAGCAACAAGGGGATGAGGTGCCTTCTGCTTTAGCTTCCTGTCATGAAGAAGTATGTGATTGGATTGCTTGGAAAATATTCCAGGCCAACAGGAAAATTAAATCCATTAGGCTGAGGAACAGATGGGGTTCAGATGGCTTGAATGATAGGGGAATTAGCTGAGTGAGAAGATATTCCTGTTGGTGGGGTGCATATCAGGTGAGAGAAGGGGAACTCACAGTTAGGCATTTGTAGCTATGTAAGGCTTGACATTTTTGAGGCAGTACATGGAAGTTTAGGTTTACAACATATCTACAAAATGTTGTAAAAAAATCTACAAGCCTATCCTCTCCTTCTCCCCAAAAAACTAGACCCTCAGATTTAATCACTGATGTGTGAAAAATTGAGAACTAGGCAATTTTTAAAAAATACAAAACACTAGAATTGTCATTAAGAGACAGTGAACCAATAGCAAGAACATGGAACCAACCATATTTCCCATCTAAAGAGAACTGGAAAAAAAATATATGGCACATATACATGATGGAATATTACACAGCCATAAAGAACAAAATCATTAACTTCACAGCAACCTGGATTGACTTAGAGTCTATAATACTGAGTGATCTTTCACAGAAATGAAGAACTGAGTATCACATGTTCTCACTCATAAACAGACCTTGAACAATTATTGTAATATATAAGAAAAGGATTGGCAGTTGTGGGAAACTGTGGGTATGCCGGGGGGCGGGGGGTGTGGGGAGGCAGGATTGGCAGTAGTGGGAATCTGCCTGGGGAAGGAAGGGCACACCTCATCAACAAGGGTACCTGCATAATAAATATTTGTATAACTAACCTCACATCTTTAAAATTAAAAAAAAGTTAAATAAATACATAAAATGAAAGATGTCCTTGAAAAGATAAACCTATAGGCAAAAAATAAATCAGGGGTCGCCAAGATGTGGTAGAGGATTGACTATAAAGGGGTAGTACAAGGGAATTTTGTAGACTTATGGAACTGTTCTGTATCTTGTCATTTTGGTGGCTATGCAACTGCACATTTGTCAAAATTAGTATAACTGTATAAGAAAAAGAGTGATTTTTACTGTCAGTAATGAAAAAAATAATGGGAGGAGAAAAAAATGTAGACAGCATCTTTTTCACAGTGTTTTAAATGTATGTTCTCCATTTATCTTCTATAACCTCTTAAGATACATTAGAGTTTCACATATATATGAAAAAAAGAGACAGTGAACATAAGACTATAGCACTCTTACAAACCTACAGGTTTCAGATGGTCACATTAATTTCTTACTCTGAAGTGAAGTCCCTGTAATTGAAGAATGTAATTCCTTCGTTTTATTTCTGACTAGAGAAAAGCAGCACTATATTTGATGAGTAACTGATGTTTTACTGCTTCAATCACCCCAGGATATCATGAGGCATTTTCAGGGCATTTTACAGAGAAATGCCATCTTCTGATGATATTATTCTGAAACTGGGAGTCCAGAAAGAGGCAAAATGTGGAGTGCACATTCCACTGTACCATAGCATAATGTTCTTGATATATTTTCCACATAATTTTTTTGTTACTGTTACTGTTGTTTTCCAAAAGAAAAACAAAGTTTGGAAGAGGTAAGTGACATTATTTTTTCCACATAATCTCTTCCATACAGATGAGAAATCATTGCATTTGTATATTGATATGTCATTCCATGGCTTTCACTCTCAATCTTAATATTGTACTTAAATGTCAGCATATTACTTATGGCCTGAGACCATTCATTCAGCATAAATGTATAACACCTTTTCTCAGTGTCAAATAGGTAAGACAAATTAGATTTCTAGCTTCATTGGAAAATGCATATACAAATATGATAAATTTTATGAAGGAATAAAAATCATCAAAAGAGAAAATTAAAATTAAAGGAATCCTCCACCCCAAGGAATTGATATTTAAGCTGGTTTGTCAGCAACCTGGTAGATTTATTCATGTGCATAACATGAAAGGGTAGTTTGTTAAGAAGATAGTCTATGTATAACCAGCCTAAGACAGAGAAGAGGCCATTACATCTCACTGATGGAAAATGGCCCCTGAATATCTTAGAGAATTTTCAGAGTTGTGGCTTATCACTTTCTAGTACATGTTACTTTATTCTGAATATCCATGCACTTACAAACTTTTCCTAATAAATTCAATCCTCCAAAAATTGAAAGTTATTCTAATTCCCATATACAAATATTTATGAAAAAATTTAATTATTGAGGATGTTTGGTTTGATAAGAAGCGGATTATTTTCTACTAGTATTTGTATCATTGCTACTTTCATGATTGGTATTAAATGTTACTATAACAACTGGAAGCTAAAATTTGCCAAGTGTTCATTATGGAGAATGCATAGTATTTAGTTTTCTACATACTATCTCATTTATTTTTCACAACAGCCCTATGCTGAGGTATCATAATTATGTACATCATTATGGGAGTTCATTGTATCTGAAAGAAGCAAAGTAACTTCACCAAGATCACAACTTCTAAGGACAGAGCAATTATCAAGATTCACGTCTTTCTGACTACAGAGACAGAGATTCCAAAGATTAGAAATACAATAAGGCCGTATAAGAAATAGATGACTTAGTTATTGCATGAGATCACAGAAAAATAAAGATGAAAAGTTTCAAATGAAAATAGGCATGCCAGCCGGGCTGGGTGACTCAGCCTGTAATCCCAACACTTTGGGAGACCAAGGTGAGTGGATTGCCTGAGTTCAAGGGTTTGAGAACCACCTGGGCAGCTTAATGAGACCTCATCTCTACAATAAATCAAAAATTAGCCGGGAGTGGTAGCCCATACCTGTAGTTCCAGCTACTTGGAAGGCTGAGGTGGAAGGATCGCCGGAGCCCAGCAGGTCGAGGCTGCGGTGGCCGGGAGCGCCACTGCACTCCAGTCTGAGTGACAGAGTGAGACTCCAACTCAACAAAAAAAAGGAAATAAGCATACCATGCTTGGAGATACAATAGAATTTAGTGATAAGACAGAACAATAAAGTAGTACACACTTAAAGAATAAGGAGAACTCATCCTGAAATATCTAGCCCTGAAAATATTCAGACAGGACAGCCATATTCAGATGGGACAGCCATATTGGCTGGACAGTCTTTGCTCCTGCCTGGAGCAAATAGTTATTGAAGGTTCTGTCCAACCCTGGGCTTTTAACACTTACACATCATGTGTCTCCTAGGAATTACACAAAATATAGCATAAATTGTTTTATCCAGTCTTCCATTTCTCTCACTCTTGTTTTTCTCCATTTCTCTTACCCAGTATTTGCATCTATCCTAAGGGAAACCAGTCTCTACAATGGACTGATATATATATAATGATTTTTATTATCAAATATGGAGGAGGGATGATGTTTGAAAGGAATGGTCAAAGTCGAGTGAATTCTTACTACATGCTACCACTGTTAGGGCTGCACAGAAATCTCTTCAAGTCCTTTGAATGTTAATAACTCAGCTTGTTCATTCCTCAGTTCTAATGTCCCATTGACTTCTAATCTTGGACTTAGTCAATAAGTGGAAGAGTCTGATGTTTAACTAACTATAAACCATTGGAGGAAAAGCCCAAGCCTTCTGGGAAGAAAGAACATTTTTCTTTTCTTTATTTTTTTATTCATTTGATATTATTTTTTATTTTAAAGATCTGGGGTACAATGGCAGGGTTAAGTATACAAACATTAATTATGGCAGTACCCTTGTTGATAAGGTGTGCCACTCCGCTAAGCAGTTTCTCTCAACTGCCAATCCCATCCCCCTCCCCCAGCCGTTTCATACTTAGTATTCTTTTAAAACTTGTCACTAATGAGTGAGTGCAAAATTGTGTTTTATGTGAGAATGTGAATAAAAAATTGATATTGCAGTTTATGCTTTCTGGGAGAAAATAGCTATGCAGAACTAAAGAAAACTCTGTAGCTTTCATAGAGAAAGAGTAATTGACAACATTTTCATTCTTTTCATCCTTATCTATTCTTCCCACTTTTCTTGTCTTTGTTGAATCTAAGTGTTATTCAGCTTTATATCACCAACTTTGTATCTTCAAAGATATAAAATATAAACTTCTTTTTAAAAATGAATCCTTTAATCCTGATGACAGAAGAGATAGACTTAGATTTTCCTATGCTATTATCAGATCTTTAAATCACAAGTTCCTTTAACTACCTCTCCTGCAATATTAATCTCCTAGTGAAATTTCCTTGGCTCACAGTCACTTAGTGGCAATGTTGGTATTTGAAGCCAGGAAGAATCAACTCAGAGCCCAGAATCTTAACTTCACTGGCATTATACGGGAGAGCTACATAATTCATCAAGAAATAATTAAGGTAGGAAAGGGATAAACAAATCATAGAAAATATTATTAGGTATAATCAAATAGACATTATGGATGAGAAGGGATTTCTGGATATTATAAACCTCTACATTGGGATGACAACAAAACAGAAACTAATAAGAGTGCAACTGTATTACAAAACAAGAAGGACAATGGGTTCAGCTTCAGATATTTTGTTTTTGTTACATACTCAGGACATACAGCATGAGGTTCAAAATGAGCTTTTAGTCTCTTTCCTATAGGACTTAAATTCATTTTTTCTTCTAAATAAAATTCTTCCACTTGTCACTTCTCTATTCATTTTAGTGTATGTTTGTTCTTCTAAGGTTAGAGATTGGGGAGCAGTAGCTGGAGGGCAACAAATCAAAATGTGAAGGCAGATGGTCTGTTGGAATCAGAGTTGTAGAAATGTCAGGGAGAACAATGTCCATCTTATTTTCATCTGTAGCAAATTAATAAGCAGTATAGAATCTACCAGTAGCCTATACTTTCTAGGAAAGTGAATTCACTACCCAGCTGTATCAATTAATTCTTTGTTGTTGAACTACTTCAGCAATTCCATTTTGAGTTAAATTTTGTGACGATATAATAAGACATTCAAAAAGCAAAAGGTTTCTACTAAAATAAAGAAATACCTGAGGGCAGAACTTATGTCTTATTAAAAATTGTATTTCGGGTCCTAATGCAGTGCATTCAACAGGTACGATATTCAATAAACATCCACTTTATGAACCTATTTAAGCATTTCACTAAGGTTTATTGACCAACCAATGTATGTCACTTTTTAGATTGTGAGGATACCCGAAAAGGGGAAAAAAAATCACTGTCCTCTTAGAAAGTATATTGTACTGACGAAGAAGACGGCAGAGAGGTTAACAAACTTATTCCCTCTGGCTTTCTCTTGTCTTTTCTCTGAAACTGAGGTCCAACCAATTGTGAATATCTATTCTGAGAGCTTCCATCAGAATACATCCAGCTGTCTATACATCAGGAGTGGGAGGGAACCAAATCCTGAGGGACCAATTCAATTTTTATCCATCAGCCACGGTGACTGTTCATTGACTCAGGGCATCATCCTCAAGCCACCAATCCTTCTTCTTGTGACTTTCCTAAATAAAATTAAAAGTGAGAAAGTAAAATCATCAACTAGCTTGGAAAGGTAGAAAAAATGTATGTTTCGTAATATATAGTGAGAGAAGGTGACTGATAAAATACATCTTCATGAGACTTTCCCCCCAGAACGCCTAGACATTTATTCAAAGGGCCAGAATAAACACAGACTAACAAGCAAACAGCTAGATTGATTAAGAAGACTCAAAAGCAAATAAAAAATAAACATTAACCACCAGACATTATTAATAAATTATTTTTGCATTTAATCTAAATAAAGTAATATTAAAAATATTTTCAGGCAAACCTAGTCTATTTACTAATAAATAAAGGATGTATCGATGCAAATGTACACATCATTTGTTAAACGCCACAGAATGTAAAACACAAAAAGTGAATCCTAATGCACATTATGGACTTTAGTTGAAAATGTTTCACTGGTGGTTCATCAGTTGTAACAAATAAGGAAGTTATGAGGAAGGGGAGGAGGGCTCTGGAAAATATGATTTTCCACTCAATTTGCTATAAACCTACAAAAACTGTTTTTAAGAATAACATCTGTTAATTTTATAAAAAGGAATGAAGGACTGGTACATGGCTGTCGCACGGCCGCAGGGACAGCGTCGTCCCGGGCCAGGCCGCCGCCATCAGCCCCAGCGCGGCCGCCCCCCACCCCCGGCCCCGCCCCCTCTGGGGGCCGGCCCTGCCGCCGCGCGGCCCGCGGTCGGCCAGCGTTGCCACCTCCATGGTCGCCTGCGCAAGCGACCCAACTGGGAGGCGCGGGCTTTGGGCTGGATGGAGGCTGCGCGGCGGCGACGCCCCTCATGGCAGCCCGGCCTCCCGCCCGCGCCGAGACCCGCCGCTAACCGCGGCCGGCAAGTTCGCCGTCCTTCAGACCCGGGCCACCTGCCCTGCCAGCCCAGCCCAGCGCCGGTCCCGCGTTTCCCTGGGATTGAATATTCAAGGGTTTGGGGGGTTTTTTTCACTCCATCTTCTGTATTAGCTTTCTGAGAAAGTCTGCAGTACAGATTTCATGACACTTCCTAAGGTTTTCAAGATTATATCATAGTGATCAGATTTTTCTTGTTCTATACTGTATATTTTCTCATTGTTTTAAACTGTATTTTTATATTCTTATTTTTACTTATGTGGACAATTATCACCATCTTAAAGAAACTGACTAAATGCTTTATTACTTTCTTTGCTTCCTCAAGGCTAAATTACATTTCCCATTGAATTTTCAAATGATTCTTGGTCATGAAATACCAGATTGAGATCAGTAGATTAGATATCAGAGAACCTGGGATAGGATAGGTTTCTGAAGAAATCAGTCTGAAGCCTGAATAGAATTCAGGCACTCTTGACTTGGTATCATGTGTACCCCCTCCAACCAGCTGAAAAAAGGAGAAAAGATCGGGACTTGGAATATCATCCTGGTTTCCAGAATCCAAGGTTCATGTTTTCCTTGGAGATGTTGAAGAGGCTTTCCTGGGTACAGGGAAAATGTCCAGAAGACCTACATCAGGGAATCAAAGAATGAAAAGGGAGTGCAGAGTCCGGAGAAGAATGTTTGGAGGAAGATGTAGATAAGGCACTAGCCAGTCATGTCATAAAAGTAGGTTCAGAGGCACACTTAGAAAGATCCTTCAGGGAGAGGCAGTTTGGAGAACAGATGATAGCCCAATACTCCCTTTCATAACAACCCATTGCCCAAAGTTCATTCTCAGGGGACACAGGATGGCTTCCTTCCTCACAACACTGTCCTTGGCAAACCCTTGGGCCCCATTCTGCCCTGTCCCCAACCTTTACCTCTCAATACCACCTCCTTGACTTGAGCCCCCTACTGGCCCAGCAGGAAGTTAAATCTCTGTGAAATGTCTGGATGCCCAAATATTCAGAGGCCACACCCTTGTTTCCCTCAGAATGCATCAGTTTCGGAGGAACTGTATTTGAATCCAGTGTCACATTCACTGCAAAGAAAAAACATTATTCTGATAATTAATCAGTATTGAAAAGTATTAATGATATGCTATTAACAGCCAAACGGGCAAACAAAAGTTTACTGACATAAGAAATTTAAAGTGGAAGAACTTTCTAGAGCACACCAAAACAGTCTCTATTACAACATGTGAGAAGTCTTTGGCTGGCTGAACAGGAATCACCGATAAGTAGATCACCATATTTTTAATGATCTCCATGAAATATTTATGCCAAATGAATCTCAGTGAAATCTCAGCTTGCAGCCTTGAAAGTAAGGGAAGCCATGTCACTAACTGTTTTCTTCCTCTTCCTTAACTAGATCACTGGGGAATGGGCAGTAGGAAATGCAGGTATTGTCTTTTAATTCTTTTGCTTTTACTGTGTCTGCAAACTCTTATCTCATTCAGCACTGAGCCTCAGTTTCATTCAGGTAAGCCATATACTCTCTTGTTTCTCAGGTTTCTTTAATGACTGAATAGTCACTGAATATCTCTCATAGGTGATTGTGGAAAAGGGGGGCTCAGAAAAGTGTGCAGTAAGGTTTCAACACAGAGTGTGCTCATTCTGTTTCTGTTTACCTAACTTACCTTTTTAACAAACCTTCCTCTTGATGAGGTCTATAGTTGCAGCAAGAAGCAATGTCAAAATAAGCAATATCTTCCATGAAAAGGTCATACTGGACTCTGAAATGAAACCACAGAATCCCTTTAAGTCATGAAGCAAGGACAATATCAAGATTGTCTTTGTCTTCTGAGCAGCTACTGGGATGGAAAGAAGAGAGGAAATTGAGCGTCTCGAGGAGGCAGTTGGTCTGCACCTCTCTGTGTTGGAGAAGCAGAGAAGCTACTGCAAATTTATGCCTCATGTTTGCTCCTCTCAAAAATGCACACACAATTTTTTTCCCTCCTCTCTTTCGACTGTATCACACAATCACTAGAATTACCTGAGTGGCACAAGAATAAAATTACCTAAGCCACAGCGATAAAGAAGGTGTTAATAAAAGTTTCTAATCCAGTAAAAAAAAAATTGAGAGGAAAATAACAAAGTGCTATAATAGTTTTTACATCAGAATAAAAGAGTTTGGAGATAAAGACAGAGTCAATTATGAGAATTTAGTGTGTACCCAAAAATAAATATAGTGTGAGACTCTAGTTGGGAATGCAGGGGGAAAGAGGAATAAGATTCCTAAGTGTCTGGAAAATCATCTTTGCTGAAGTTAACAGGAAAATTCATCCAAGAGAAGATAATAAAAATTATTTTAAAAGAATAATAAAGCAAGTAAGTCTGGTTTGGTCTTAACAACTATTTCCCAAACCTGAGAGGAACATATTAAATCACCCACATGAGGGGGAAAAAAAAGTTCCTGTTTTCTCCTTGACCAAAAAAGGAATGCTGATGGAATAAATCATGTTCACAAGAGAGATGTTTGTGGCCAATAGAAATGTCTTCACATGTAATAGTACATAGCTGCCTGGAGTCATGGCCTCAGAAGACGGTGTTATTACTTTCCCTTTGATGTCCCTCCACTGCACGTAGGCTGTGGGAACCACCCATCTGAAAAGCACATCTGCTACACGTCTCCATCCGTTAATTTCTCCATGGTGATCAGTGGGGAAGAGCATAGACCTGGGAATAGAGATCAAGGAACCCAAGCCTAGCATCTCTTCAAGTGGTTGGGTAGTCAGTGACTTCCATAGGAGGGAAGAGGGGAATGCAGAGGATTTAAGGAGGAGAACAGAGTTTAAGGAGGATTATATTCCATTTAGGGATGAGGTTGACTGGAGCATTTTCTTGTTTTGTTTGTTTATATTTAAAAAATTCTGCAACAGATTAGGAGGTAAAATAATTTTTCATATCCAACATTTTTCTTCTGTTGCAGAGAAGAAAATAACTTTGACCAGGACATGGATCACATGGACAGGATAAAAAAAGTTAAAGGATATTCTTAAAGATCAGAATCTTATAAATATCTATGTGCAATAGCAGAAAATGATGGGGCTTATTTAACTTCTTAACATGTGGTCCTGTGGGTATTTTCCACATGCTTATGAATTTAAATTCAAAATCCATTAGAGACACATGTAGAATATCCAAGATTTTGTCCTATGTCCTCAATAGCCTTTGTTCACCTTGGACAATCAATTTCCACAAACATAGACAGTGGGAAATCATGAGGCAGGGAGTGATTTTTTACCTTTTTTCTCCAGCCCTGTTGACACTACAGAACTACATAATTTTTTAATTTGGTGGGTCCAGTTTAGTCTTCAAATGATTACATTTCCTAGAATTTATTACATTTCCTGGAATTTATATTTCACACTATGAAATAATGAGTCCTGTATAAATTTATGGAGTGAAATTATCAAATTTCCCTAAACATGTGGTCACTTTTTAACAACAATGGTAAGGATACAAGTTCTTTATCCAAATAATTAAATTTGGTCCATCTTAGTTTGTGAACTTTGAGAATCTACAATAGTTCCACACAGTGGAAGTTTCAATATAAATCTGACAACCAATGACATTTAAGGAAATTTCAAAAACCAGATAAATTTTCTAGAGATGGTGAATACAACAAGGTGTTGAATACAAAATAACAGATTCCTTACCTACCACCTTCAGATCCAAATTGGCCTCCTGGTTGACAGCATCTTGTTCAAAAAGGCAGTGGTACTTCCCATCATCTGAAGGTTTGGCATTGTGTATCTTCAGGGTCACTCTGCCCTTGTCAAGGGCATCACTCACCAGTGCAGTTCTTCTTCTATACTCAGCCATCTGTTCTCCAGCCACATGGTCCCCATCCAAATACACATGCATAGCAGGGTAACGGTGCGATCGAAACCACCTCACCTCCATGCTCTGTGCATCAGCCTTGGGGGACAGATAACAGGATAAATGTATGTCTTCTCCCACTCCAACAAAGATGGACTGAGAAGGCTCAATCACTTTCAAGAAAGCTGCTCAACACAGCAAATAAAACAATAAAAGAATCAAAGTGGAGCAAATAATATCATTACCAAGATTAGCTCTATGGTGTTTAGAGACCACAGGCATCCCAGGAAAGCAGTGAGGCCCAAGGTCATCCTTTGGAGAAGTGAGTGCTTCAGAGACTCAGGACAGAGGTTCAAGGAAGAAATATCCCATGATGTGTTTCAGTATAAAAAAAAAAAAAAATCTGTAATTGAACCCCCAACTGCCTTTACCTATAATTTCATTCAGTTTACAGACAAGTAACTTACAAATTTTGCAGTTAAAATTTTCACAATAAAATGAACATTTCACAAATTTGGCCTGAGGATTCCTCTGTACCTGAGGCCCTGTGTAACAAACTGCAACCTAACTTATTGTGGAAACTAACTGAAAACCTAACTTAGGAGTGCGTGTATATGTTTTCAATGAATAGTTGAGCAACCATGCTTTAGTCAATTACATGTGGCCAAATGTGCAAGCCTTGTTCAAATAGACAAACACTGAGCTGTAACCAGTAGAGCTGTCTCCATATCTCACTTCTGTTTTCTGGACCTCACTTCTGTTTTCTGTCCATACATGCTGTCTGCCCAACTTAATGCCCGGAATTCTCTGAACATGCTCTGGTTCTGAGGGTTTCCTGATTCATGACTCATTCTTCACTCAAGTAAATTCTGCTAACTTTAGTCTGTCTGAGGTTTTTCTCTTAAGACCTCAAATCTATTTATCTTTAACTACTTCTTGATCTTTCCCAATTTCTAAAATCATAAATTTGGCATATTACTCCCCAAATCATAAGTTTGTTCTGGAGTTAAACAAAATAGTCTATGTAAAGTTCTTGTATAACCACGCAGTGTGAGCAGTCACATAGACCTGTGACACTTGAGAGCATTGGAGCATATTACATTCTCTGACTTGATAATGGGAAGAGTTGAAAATGAGTTCCAGGTGGACTTTTAGTAGTGAAATTTGAAGAAACCTACCTCTAGGTAGTCTCTATAATACCTTGCAAGTTAACCATTGTATCTTATTTCATCAATGTTCCACATCTGTGAAGTTATAGATACACACCAAGCTGAAGTCCCCAAATAATTTTGAGAAAAATTTCAAAATCAAGAACTGGGGAGATGTGTCTCTCCCTGGAACTGACAAAATGCAAGATGTAAAACAACAATGAATGTAAAAAAGTACTTTAATTCTCCCACTGTGGAGGATGGGAACAATTTTCTCTGAGAGCTTTTCTTAATCCAAGCTATATTACACTTTTCATTCTCATAAGCCCCTGGTCATGGCAATTTTGCTCTATTCCAAATTCATAGCCACCCTTTTCTGTCAAATGATAAGAATGGTTCTGCATACACTGTGATAATTTATAACAGAAATATAAGCATACAATTGTAGGTTCTTTGCATGGAATCACTGATCAAAGGCATAACATCCGGGTTGTGTCATTGGCCAAAAGTGCTACTACCTTTCTAGACAGAAAGTCACTGTCAACATAATTTTAATTTTCAGATCATTTTCTTCTCTTCTAGATAATATTTGACTCCCTGTTATTTTCAGCATTTTGTTTGTAGTTTTACCTGAAACAGTAGTATCTCCTTCTTTATGTATCTATTAATGTCTGCAAACAAGTTTAAGAAACAGAAAAAAATGAACTAGGGATTCGTGTGGCTATTTCTCCCTGTATGTATCTTACAGGAAATCACTAAATAAAACAGATTGTTTCCTCGCCTCCTTTACCCATATGAGTACCATCTTCCCAGTCCATGTCCTGTGTTACATTTCGAAATTCAAACTCATTTGCCCTGCTAAAAATAGCAGATTAAGAACTAAAGCTGATTTTAAAAGACACTAGAGGAAACAAAATGTAAGTATGGAGATTCATTTCACTAGGTGCAGCATAGAAACACAAAATCATCTTTCTAGAATCCAAGTAAAACTAAAGTTTAAAGTGCTAGAAAAATCATGCAGCCATTTGTTAATAATAATTGAATACAAACTTCTTGAGAGCAGCTCTGCATAATTTCCTTTTTCAGTACAGTTTTGTATACAGTATTCCATACAATTCTGTGCTCAAATTTATTGTTTTGTTTTTAAGAATTGTATGATTGTTCTGAAATACCTTCTGAATATCCACTAGAAAATTTAACCCATCTAGAGTGTGAAGTAGACTGAATTATACACGCTTCTTTAAATTATACACGCTTCTTTAAATCTGTCATCATACAATACAATCTCTTTCTATCCACATATTTAGTTAGTGTAGTATCTTGTTCCTCAAATAACGCTAAGTTACATTATATGTAGTCTCTTATAACTGGACGCTACACTAGAATAACTTCAACTCATTCATTTTAGAAGTGAGAAAAACAGAAGCAGATAAACTGGCAAAATCACACATAAGTGATTAAGAACGTGCACTCTTAAGTTAGGTAAACATAGATTACAAAGCAAACAGTACAATTTTTAGTGGTTTTCGGTAAACTACTTATGTCTTTAAGATTGTTTTCTAACTTTAAAATGAGGATAAATGTATTAATCTTTACAATTATTATGAGAAAAAATAAATAATTCCTATAAACTACATAATATTTTCAAAAACTAGTCATCATTTTATAACCCTATGACATTACTTGCCAGAGTAATAGCTAGATTTTGTGTCTTAGGACTTCTTTAGAGAGCTGGGGTGTCCTTCTTCTGGGCCTCTAGTTCATGAGGAAAATACAGAGGTGGCTGTGGAGCTCCTGGGCTCTTCAGTCACCACGGGTCACCCTCAAAGTTCCTAGGGGCACAGCCCTCCTCCTCTGCCTGACACAAAGCAAAAGGAAGCTCCACTTTTCTTCCTGGTTAACTGAGGCCCAACTTAGAAACAAAATGACTTGGGGTTGTATTTTGTGTGCTGGGGCTCCCATGGGCATGTTAACTTGACTCAGAGAACTCAGAGAAATGACTCTTCCCCAGCAATCTACTTGAGGGATATAAAATTTGTTTCAGCCTGCGCCAAACACTGGCTTGGCTCCCTGATCTACATCTCACAATCTCTGCCAGTTAAGGTTTTAGTCAAATCAGACACATTTGCTACCCAAGGCAGAAGGGGTTCTGACTCAAAAGGCAGAACTTACAGGTATGTCTTTCCTCAGACTGTAGAGTTATCTTTGACCTTCCTGAGGCCCTTCCCTTTATCTTTATGGTCTGATGGTGTCAAAGGTGTCACAATAGACTCTGGCAGAGATTGAGGTATGTTTATCATCCTGAGCTTCCTAAAAAAAATCCCTGAAAGGTGTACTTAAGATCACATATTCTTGTAACGGGTGACATGATAAAGAGCCAGATATTGATGAAGAAGGACATGAGGGATTCAGGTTTTTATGCATCCGGGCAGGAAGCAGGGTGATTGTCTTGGGTTGAGAAGAGAGGCAATAGAAGGGAGGAGATGGTAAGTAGGTGAAAGAGAAACTGAAAGGGGATCTAAATCAGTTGGTTGTTTTTTAAGCCACTTATCTTAGGTATAGTAAAATAATACCTACAGTCCAACTCTAATGTTAAAAAAAAAAGAAAATTATCACCTGATCCACAGGATCCCAAGCTGCAACCAGGAAGTAACAGTTCCCCCCTTCCAATAGCCATGAGGCTAGGAGCCTACTTGGGTGAGGAACAGGTGCATGACCTGTAGCAGGGCTAGTGGTTGGAGGCCCTGGGTGCCACCTCTAATTATCATGATGACACTGCTGTCACTCACATTCAACATGTTTTAAAAGGACCTCCAGACCCCCACCAGCTGTGCCCTGCCATCCTTTACACACCTCAAAGTAGTTCCCTTTCCTCTCACCACACAGAGCAGAGACAATGCCATGTCCCTTGCAGGTGTCCATCTAAGGCTCATTGGAGTCCTTATGGCCTCCCAAAGTGGCAGGTTACTTTGTAGAAAGTTCGCTAAAAGAGACTATGGAGACCTGTGGCTTCAGTTTCCTCTGGTACTAATTGAACATAAGACTTGGTAATGTTATGTCTCAGTTTGTCCTCTGGATCACAAGGTCTCACCGTAACACCCACATCCTGGGGAGGCGAGAGACTACTCACACAGGTGCATGCTGGTATCTCCTACTTACCCATCTCGGTTTGCAATTTCTCTGGAAAAAAGAACAAGAAGAGCATATTAAGAAATTTGGTCTAAGGGAATGGAGAGAGACTATTTTTTTTAAAGTAAGTTCTATGTTTTTAGGAAGTTCAATTCTTAAAAAAATATAAATGTAGAAAAATAGTCTCCTTTTTCCCAGATTACCATGTTTTTTCCTCAGCCTAAAAAAAATGCTCTTCTATTTCCCCAAGATTCTGGGGTTTTTTTCTGCTAATATTTACCATATAAATATTTAGTTATCAGTTACAAAAATACTACATATTTTTTATAGATACATGGAAAGTATAAAATTATATAGACATAGACAATTATCTATAGTTACCAACTGAGAAATTACATATATATAATGTAGAGATTATGTATAATATATAATAAGCTTTTAATATCAAAATATAACATTTGCTTTTTATCTATTCATTTATATGAATTATTATATATTGATGTCCAAATATAAAAGGCATCCCAAAAGTCTTAGTTACAAGTTATTTAAAGCCAATAAGGAAATATCTACATATAGATAAATGTAACCTTTATCACTGAATAGTAAATGAGAATTTTTCACAACTATTAAATTTTTTTAAAATAACATTTTTTTCAGCAGTGCTATAATTTATTAACAAAAACATGACACTCTACTGTTGTATTGGATGTTCTGTTGGTTTTTGTTGATATTTATAAATGAAGCTATACTTAATATTATGTATGCAGTTGTCTCCACCTTTAGTTATCTTCATATGAAAGATTTGTAGAAGTAATTGGCACAAGACAGCATTAAAAATGTTTTAAGTTGAAGGAATACAGTTTAATTTCCCTTACAATGCAATACATACTTGTGAATAAAAAGAATCAGTGTAGAAAGAGAAAAGGTAATGTCCAAAATAATTGAAGTACCATTAACAGCTATTCAAACTGTAGTGTATATGTTTTCAGTCATAAATGTTTTATATCTTTTAGTGCATTTTACTAATTGTTAGATATTTCTATGTATTTAAAAAAATGAGGTACTGTAGTACAGTCTCTGGTATTTCTTCTGCTGATCTGGGTATGTTGGTCCTAGAGACAGAACACTAACTTGGAATGTAGACTACCAAGTCCTTCTCCTCAGTGAGGACAGGGTTGTGGATGATGCAGGACACAGTCTCAGCAGAGACATCCCTGAGCACAAGGGTGTCTTCCATGTAGAATAGGCCATCTTCATCCAGGATGTGATTCCCAGACACTGTCAGCAACTTCTCTCTGTGGTTGTCTTTCCAATAAACCTGGGGCTCTGGGAACCAGTCTTCTACAGTACACACAAACTGGAATTCACTTTCCCCAGGTCCCTCCTTGTGGATGTTAGGGGCAGACCCCATACCTGTGTGAGGGAAGCCATAGCTCTGAGGCCTGGAGCCCACAGAGGCACAAATCATAGGGACCAACCGCAGTCACCCAGTGACTGTGCTCAAGGAGAGAGGGCAGAAGTTCAGGGATCTGAAGAGCAGAAAGAGACCTAAGTATTCCCATTCAAAATGGAGTTCAAGTGCACTTCATTTGCTCTCCAGTCTAAATCTTTAAATTTTACCACACTACAAGTATTTTTGTTCAGATCCAGACAAGGTAATAAAAGAAGAAGATATAATTCATCCATGAATTTCTCTATGCCATGAACTCTGCCTTTTTCATTTTACAATTATAAGGCACTTTGTTTGACATTTTGGATGACATCTGGATTTTAATTTAGACAGAATATTTACCGTAAAGACAGAAATCACTTCCCTGGGGCCTATTCTTCCCATGCTGGTGATCTTGAGATGCAGTGTAATGAACTACAGCATTTAAAATGGGAAGTTCTGGGAGAAGTTCCTTATAGCTAAATATTCTGTTCAGAGGGAAAAGGCTTTCGAGAAAACCTAGCTTAGAACAATTTGTGTTATCATGAAATTCTTTCTATTCAACACTAAACTCCTAACCCCAAAGGGGACTGTATTTTCCATAGATGGAAATTCTGTCTTTATCACAGAATAAAGGGGGAAAAGAGACTCATTCCCTTCACATGCAGCCTTAGAATTATTGTGGCTTGTTTGCAAATGTTTCTGATACTGAAATGCATCAATATCTGCTCTTCCTGCTCCCCACATCTAAGAAATACATGAATTCTTTCATCCATTTTGTCACCTTCATTGTAATAACAGTAATATTAGCAGTCATGGGTGTTACAGAAAAAGATATTAGGAAACAGCCTCCTAAGGGAGCAGAGAAGGAAGCAGCATCAGCGAGAGATGTTAACATCTCCAAAGAACTATTTCCTGGGTAAGGGAAACAGATTTGCCTGATTTTCTTTTTAGCACATGGAGGAGTTATTCTTGTCAGGGAATCATATGACTGTTTACTTTTCATATGTTTTCCCATAAGATGAACCCACTCTCCAGTTGCCCCCTTTCTCTCCATTCCTCCCCGTTTAGCTAATACAACACTACAGAACCTTGATGTTCACAGTGGGTATGTCCAAAAGCATCTCTGAGTCCTCAATTTGTTGAACACTAGTATATTATAATCTTCATAAAGCACAATATTCTTAACCCCTTTGGCCTCATCACTAGCTTTCTAACTGGAGGAATTTCACAAAGACACTAAGTTTTCACCTCTCAATTTCTAAATAGATAAGGTCGGGCAAAGAACAACCAGTTCCCTGAGATACCAATGCTGAGTAGTCAGCTGGTCTCACTCATGCCACAGTTGGCTTGCTCTGCATACCAGCATTAGGTGGCACAAATTCATGCCTCAGAAAAATCACTAATGAATGCATGTCATGAATTTCAAACAAACCTTAAAAATACTCAAAATTGTGCAAGTTAAATTTGGGGAAATATTTCAACAGTGAGCTTGTTTTGAATACTCCAGAACATTTGCTTTCAAATAAATAAGGTTAGAGGACACAGCATTTGGAATTTCCTTGATGATTCAAAGGAAATTATTTAACTGACACTAAGCTTACCACAGATAAACCTGCTTCTGCCTCTGAGGACTGATGTCTTTTCCCAGATATTTACCGCTACTTTGAGCAGCAAGCTTGTTTCTTTATTTGTTCCCATCCTGGAAATGGCACCAGTATTGTCCATTGTCAAAAGGCTGGATGTTGTGTATCTTCAGAGTCACACTTCCCTCTGCAATGCCATCCTCTATCAACTCTACTCGGTCTCTGTATTTCTCCATCTGCACCTCGGTCATTTCTGCTCCATCCCTGTATGCAAACACTGGTGTGTTGGGCTCCAAGCGGTACCACCTCACCTCCATGTGCATGGCAGTCCTCTTGGGGAGCAACTGGCAGATTAGGAGGGCATCTTCCCCAACCCTGGCCAGGATAGGATGAGCAGGACCAATCACTCTAAAGTTATCTAAAAAATGAGTGGAAAGAATGAGGCAATGCCAACCAGAGAACCAATGTCCATGCTTTGGAATTTTCAGCCTACCAAAATCGAGGCACCTAAAGGAAGAAGGGCTTTATTTTCTGTGTTTTAGAGAAATCTAGCATGATGATTTGCATGTTGTTTGTTACTGAGGCAATTTTGTATACTGAAAAGAAAAATCAAAATGCAAGTCAAAAATTTGAATATGATTGGTGAGTCTGTCATTTAACCGCTATGTGATTTGGGGACAAATCTATTATTCTCCACAAGACTTTAAAGGTTGAAGTCTTAATTGCTTCATCTTTGATGTACTAAAACAACCACCATCTCTGGGATTCCTTTATTCTCAAATAAGTTAAGATGTAAATTTATTTTCATTGAAAACCTTATTTCATTATTGATGAAGATTTTAATCATTTTCATGAAATTTTGGAAATAAATGTATTTATTACATGTTTCAGGCTTATCTAGATTCCTCCTGTGTTACATAAGGAGCTGAACTCTTTGTTGTTTCTTAATTTTTCCTGGAGAAAGCAAGAGTTTGATTACTGGGGGAATGTACCAGGCAGTTCTCACAAGGATATTTTATGATGAATTAAGGACAGTGATTTGTCTGGAGAGTTTGTCTTCCAATCAGATTATAAGTCGTGTCCAACCGCCTCCTAGTTATCTGCAAATTGAAGAGATACTTAACAATTGTGTATGTTAATATGTTTAATAATTGCACATGTCACGTATTGTAGATATTCTTCTTCCTAAGTGCTACAAGATTGTTTGGTCTTTCTCTATGAAGATTCCATCCTCCCATAAAGGAACTGCACCCTGCTCGATATCAGACAGATGCTGCTCAAAGGTTGATACAGAATTTAAGTACTTGTTGGCTCATATTCTTCCTTAACAGAGTCTAAATATGATGCTGGAATTGAAGTCATCTCTGATTGACTGTTAAGGTGTAAGGAATGGCAGTATGAGCAAGAGATGATGGCAACTTCACCACACTGCACAACTTCTAAGCCACTGAGTCTGGAGCTTTTGCCTTCTGATGTGCTCCAAAGTTTTTACCTACTTTCCCACACTACATTTTCTTTGGGGCTCTCTTATCTTACTTTAATGTTAAATTTTCATAATTCTCAAGATGCAACATTTTGACTGACACAATTCAGCTAGTGAGATTTCCAAGTCAATTTCTTAAAAGTCTCCTTCCAGTTTCTTATTTCCAAGTATTTTTATGCTACTTAATTTATGGTAAGGTGCAGCTGCTTTTCTTTTCTCCAATGTGCTGTCTGTGTGAAAGTAAGAGAATGGATTAATAACTTCATATGTTCCAGGCATTGATTCAAAGGTTTTTCATTTCAAATTTAATCCTATTGCCTGTGCTAGACTCTGAGATGTAGGTACTGCTGCTATTCTTATCATAAAAGTGAAGAAACTAAGACATAAAGCACTGAAGATACTTTCCAAAGGTGACTCAGCTGGGGGCAGACTAGCCTTTATTGGAACATAGGGCCTTGGGCCCCCAGATCTACATTGTTACCTGTTGTTCTAGTCATGTTGAGTACAGAACTCTGCGTCTACACAGGTTCACTGGGACACTGGCACATACAGTAAAGACGAAAAGGGAATCCTGCCTTTCTGTTTCATGGTTAGCAAGATGAAGAAGGAGATGACTGCACCAGACAGACTGTATCCTGGAAAATTCACCATCCTCCCCAAAGCAAACACAAGGGAATATATGACCATGCTAAGTGAGACTATGACACATGCAACACACTCCATGGTTTCCACTGGTTTGCAGTCTTAATGAGAAGTCCACATCAATAAACAAACAATGAAGTGGTTTTGGCTCCATTTCTCTGCACTTATTGATAATACCAGACTGCTTATATTGTACTTTAAGCTATGTTTTAAGCCTAAGGGGAGCTTCCTGATTGAAATTAGAAGCACTCCTGAGCTAAAGAACAAGAATTTTTAAAAATACAATCCTTAAGTCCATCCATTGTGAGCATGCAGAAATTAGAGCAGAATTCAAATATTTTGTCTTCTCTTCTGCCTACTACCCCATACCCATATAGTTCTTCTATGAAAGGCAATTTTCCGTATGTGGAGGAAAGAGTGGGAAGGTTCTACGTGCCCACACTGCAGATAGGAAGCCAACATTCAAACAGCCTTCAAAAATGAAGGACAGAGTGAGGGAAATGGGGCTACAGAAGAAGATGACCAGGGAAATTGTCTTAAATAATATCATCTCGAAAACACGTAGGAGTGGAAGAAACTGGCAAATTCAACAAGCTCACTGTACCAGACTAATGAAAATATTTCTACACAGTTAAAAAATTTAGAACTTTTTAGCAGGTAAAAGATACAATTCTAGTTTTTGTGTTGAAAAATGAAAAATTCAGAGTGAAAGAAGTCTAAGACTTATTATATCTGATGTGTCAGATGTTTTTTATTAAAGAAAACTTCTTTCAGAAGTTAGAAGAACCAGCTCAGAAGCAATGCTGTGTCAATTACTCCTTCCCCTTTTCCAGAAACTAATGTAGTATGATTTTATAGAGAGAAAAAAACCAACAACCTGAAATAGAAGCTAAAAATCAAATGATTCAGGAAATTATTATTATGGAAATAATACTCTATTCGCTTTATGAAAGAAATGTACTTTCACTTAAGATAGCTCTAAGAAAATTGAGGATCCCAGTTATATAAAACACCTAGCTCTAAAAGGGCAGTATAGTATATATGTGAAAATGAGACTGAACTTACAAGACAGCATAGATCCCTTACCCCCGATATATATATATATATATATATATTTTTTTTTTTTTTTTTTTTTTTTTTTTTTGAGTTGGAGTCTCACTCCGTCGCCCAGACTGGAGTGCAACGGCCGCTCCCGGTCACCACAGCCTCAAACTGCTGGGCTCCGGCGATCCTTCCGCCTCAGCCTTCCGAGTAGCCGAAATTACAGGCACGCGCTACCACACCTGGCTGATTTTTTGATTTATTGTAGAGATGAGGTCTCGCCAAGTTGCCCAGGCGGGTCTCGAACCCGCGGGCTCAGGCAATCCACTCACCTCAGCCTCCCAAAGGCACGGGATTACAGGCTGAGCCACCGAGCCCGGCTACCCCCGATATTTATCAGTCACCTTAAACTGAAAGATATTGCTAGAACCTCCTTGACTCCTCTTGTGAAAAGCAGAAACATCTTTTTTTCTACCAAGTAAGAACAAAAAATGTCCGTGCCAAGCTTGTGAACGAAAAAGAATCCACACTTCCTACAAACCAATTTATAGGCTTGTATTATTTTAGGTATTTTATGTCACAGTAGGTAGAAGAAGGAGCCTACAATTGAACTCTAAAAAATATTACCCAAATCAGTGAGATTTTGAAGAATGTGAAAATACATCCTAACATTCTCTGGTGCTCAGTGACAGATTTGTGAGAGAATATATAAGGGAGAAGAACTGCCTTGGATCAGGATGCTCAATGCAGAAAGAGGTAGTTTTGCCCTTAGAGGACATTTGGCCATGTATGGGGACATTTTTGGCTGTCTCCTCTGGGAGGAGGGGACACAAAATGGGTAGAAACTAAGCATGTTGCTAGACATCCCATAATGCACAGAACAGGCCCCACAACAAAGAATCATCCAGCCCAGGATGTCAGTAGTGTCAAGAAAAAACCCTGCATAGAGATTGATGTTGGTGTTCTGAAAATCTTTGACACAGTTTTTTTTTTTTTTTGTAAATAGATAACTGGAGGTAAATTTCAAACTTGATGCCGGACTTGGTGGTTCAGCCTGTAATCCCAGCACTTTGGGAAGCTGAAGCAAGTGGTTTGAGACCAGCCTGGATAATTTGGCGAGACCTCGTCTCAATAATAAATAAAAAAAGTAAGTGGGCGTGGTAGCATATGCCTGTAGCTCTGGCTATTTGGAAGGCTGAGGTGGAAGGTTGCTATAGTCCAGCGGCTCAATGCTGGGGTGGCAGTGAGCATGCCATGCACTCCAGCCTGGTGACTGAGTGAGACTCCAACTCAAAAAAAAGAAAAGTCAAACTTCAAATGAAAACTTTTTTTAATTTTTTATTTTAAAGATGTGGGGTACAATTCAGGGTTAGGTATACAAATATTCATTATGCAGGTACCCTTGTTGATGAGATGTATCCTCTCCTCCCCAGACAGATTCAAACTACTGCCAATCTCACCTCCCTGCACTCCCACCTGCCCCCCCAACAGAGTTTCCCACTACTGCCAATCCTTTTCTCTTTTTTAATTAATTTATTTATTATAAAGATGTGGGGTATAATTCAGTGTTAGTTGATCATGCAGGTACCCTTGTTGATGAGATATGCCCCTCCCTCCCCTAGCAGTTTCCCTCAACTGCCAGTCCCACCACCATCACCACCACCACCACCCCTGCCCCCCGCCTCCGACAGTTTTCCACTACTGCCAATCACTTTCTTATAGCTTTATAATTGTTCAAGGTCACCTTGTGAGTGAGAACATATGGAACTCAGTTCTTTGCTTCTGTGATAAATCAATGAGTTTGATAGACTCCAAATCCATCCAATTTGCTGCTAAGTCCATATATTTGTCCTTTATGGCTGCATAATATTTCATTGTGTATAGATACCACATTTTTTTATCCAGTCCAGCTTCAATGGGCACCACAGTGGGTTCCACGTTTTTGCTATTGTGAACAGAGCTGCAACAAACATACATGTGCAGGTATCTTTTTCGTAGAATAATTTTAGTTCCTCCAGGTATATTCCCATAGGGGAATTGCTGGGTCATATGGAAGGTCAATTTCTAGTTCTTTCAGAAATCTCCAGACTGTTTTCCAGAGAGGTTGTACAAGTTTGCATTCCCACCAGCTGTGTAGAAGCATTCCTTTTTCTCCACATCCTCACCAGCAACTGTTGTTGTTTATTTTATTACTGATGGCCATTCCTACAGGGATTAGGTGGTATCTCAATGTGGTTTTGATTTGCATTTCTCTGATGATGAGTGAGGTTGAGCACTTTTTCATGTGTCTGTTGGCTGTCCGTATATCTTTTTTTGAGAAGTGTCTATTAATACCTTTTGCCCACTTATTAAAGGGGCTGTTTGTCTTTTTCCCTTAGGTGAGTTTGAGTTTCTTTTAGATCCTAGATGTTAGACCTTTGTCAGATGTACAGTTGACAAATATTTTTTCTCATTCTGTGGGCTGTCTCCTTGCTCTCTTGATGGTCCTTTTGCTTTGCAGAAGCTCATTAATTTGATGAGGTCTCCTTGTCTATCTTATTTCTTAAGATATTGTCCTTTAGGGTTCTGGATAGGAATTTGTTGCCAGTTCCAATTTCCATAAGGGTGTCTCCTGCGTTTTCTAAGATTCTTATAGTTTGAGGTTTTATGTTTAGATCTTTGATACGTTTAGCATTAATTTTTGTGTATGGTGATAGGTAGGGGGTCCTGTTTCAGTCTTCTGCATGTAGGCAGCTGGTTTTCCCAGCATCACTTACTGAATAGGTTTTCTTCTCCCCAGTAGTTGTTGCTGGAGTCATTGACAAAGATGAGTTGGTTGAGGAATTGAGGTTTTGCTTACGGAATCTCTATCCCGTTCCATTGGTCTATGTGCCTGTTTTTATACCAATACTAAGCTGTTTTGATTACTGTAGCTTTATAGTAGAGTTTGAAGTCTGGAAGTGTGATACCTCCTGCTTTGTTTCTCTTGCTGAGAATTGTTTTGGCAACTCGTGGTCGTTTATATTTCCATATGAATTTCTGTATTGTTATTTCCAGGTCTGAGAAGAATGATGTTGGTAACTTAATGGGTATTACGTTGAATCTGTAGATTGCCTTTGGTAGGATGGACATCTTAACAATGTTGATTCTTCCTATCCATGAGCATGGTATATTTTTCAATTTGTTTGTGTCTTCTTGGATTTATTTGAGCAGTGTTTTGTAATTCTCTTTGTAAAGGACTTTCACTTCTCTGGTTAGGAAGATGCCGAGTTATTTCTTTCTTTATTTATTTATTTTTTTGTGTGTGTGACTATTGTGAATGGGATTGTGCTTTTTATTTGGGTCTCTGCCTGCTTGTTGTTGTTACATAGGAATGCAACTGACTTTTGCACATTTATTTTGTACCCTGAGACTTTGCCAAAGTCCTTTATAGTGTCAGCAGGTTTTTAATGGATTCTCTTGAATTTTCCAGGTATAGGATCATATCATCAGCAAAGAGGGATAACTTGACTTCCTCTTTTCCTATTTGGATACCCCTGATTTCCTTCTCTTGTCTAATTTCCTGGGCTAGGACTTCCAACACAATTTTAAACAAGAGGAGTGAGAGTGGACAGCATTGTCTAGTTCCAGTTTTCAGGGAAAACGTTTCTAATTTCTGTCCATTTAGCAATATGTTAGCTGTGGGTTTGTCATAGATGGCACTTACTATTTTGAGGTATTTTCCTTCTATGCTTAGGTGTTTGAGGGTTTCTATCAAGAAGGGATGCTGAATTTTATCAAAAACTTTTCCTGCATCTAATGAGTTAATCACGTGTTTCTTATTTTTACATCTGTTGATGTATTTAATGACATTTATGGTCTTGTGAATGTTGAATCAGCCCTGCATCCTGGGGATGAAGCCTACTTGGTCATGGTGGATGATTTTTGAGATGTGCTTTTGGATCCAATTTTCTAGAATTTTGTTGAGAATTTTTGCATCTGTGTTCATAAGTGATATTGGCCTGTAGTTCTCTTTCTTTGTTGCATCTTTACCTGGTTTGGGTATCATTGTAATGTTGGCTTCATAAAATGATTTTGGGAGAATTCTATCTTTCTCAATTGTCTAGAATACTTTCAATAGAATTGATATCAGCTCTTCCTTTTATGTTTTGTAGAATTCTGCTGGAAAGTCATCTGGTCCAGGGCTTTTTTTTTTGTAGGTAGTTTTCGTATGACAGAGTCAATTTCCTGGGTTGTTATTGGTCTATTCAGTGTCTTGCTGTCTTCTTGTTTCAACTTGGGTAGGCTGTGTATTGTCAGAAAGTCTTCCATTTCATCTAGGTTATCAAGTTTATTTCCATATAAGTGTACATAGTAATCTCTGATAATCTTTTGTATTTCTTCGGGGTCAGTTGTTATTTGATCTTTTGTATTTCTCATTGTGTTTATATGGGCTTTCTCTCTCTTTTTCTTGGTCAATCTGGCTAGGGGCCCATCAATCTTGTTAATTCTTTCAAAGAACCAGCTTTTTGTTTGTTGATACTTTCTATGATATTTTTGTCTTCTATGTCCTGTATTTGTGCTCTTATTTTTGTGATTTGGGTTCTTCTGCTAAAGTTGGGGTTTTGGTGGTCTTCTCTTTTCATCTCCCTTAGGTGGTTTGTTAGGTTCTCCACTTGTGATTTTTTCATTTTCTTGATGTGTGCTCACAGAGATATAATTTCTTCTCTTAAAACTGATTTCATGACTTCCCAGAGGTTTTAGTAAGATGTTTCTTCATTTTCATTTGTTTCCAGGAATCTTTCAATTTCTTCTTTGATTTCAGTGTTGACCCAGTTGTTGTTCACCATCATGCTGTTTAGTGACCATGTCTTTGAGGGTTTGGGGGATATTTTGTCGGTGTTGATATTTATTTTTATTGCATTGTGGTCTGAAAAGGTGCATGGCAAGATTTCAATCTTATGAAATTTGTTTATGCTTGATTTATGGCCAAGGATGTAGTTGATCTCAGAGTATGTTCCATGTGGTGATGAGTAGAATGTAAATTCTGTGGTCATTACATGTGGTGTTCTGTAGGTATCAATTAAGTCTATTTGGTAAAAAGTTGCATTGAGGTTCTGGACCTCCTTGATGATTTTTTGTCTTGATGATTTGTTGTGAGTGGGATATTAAAGTCCCCAGCTATGATAGTGCTAGAGTCAATCTCTTTTTTAAGTTTGCCTAGAAGCTGCTTTATAAAAGTTGGTGCTCCTATGTTGGGTGTATATATGTATAGGATGGATATTTTTTGTTGGTGGGTTGACTCTTATCATTATGTAGTGACCCTCTGTATCTTTTTAAAATTTTGATAGCTTAAAGTGTATTTTGTCTGATATTAAGATCACAATTCCTGCTTTCTTTTGTGTTCTGTTTGCCTGAAATTTTGCTTCCCATCCTCTTACTTTGAGTCTATGAGTGTCCTTTTGGTGAGATGAGTCTCTTGGAGTCATTATATTGTTGTCTTATGATATTTTATCCATTTTGCCATTCTATATCTTTTCAGTGGTGCATTTAGTCCATTCACATTCAGGCTAATTATTGAAATGTGAGAGTTTATCCCTGTCATGAAGTTCTTACAGAGGTGTTGCTGTTGTTCCTATTTGTTTGCTGTCTTTCTTTTGATTTTGGTTTGATTCATGTGTGTTTTCAAACTTTTTCCTGTACTCTTGTGAAGAACATTGTAGTTCTTCTTCTTTTTTTTTCCTTTCTTCTGTGTTTAATACTTTTAAAAATGTTTCTTGTAGAATTGGTCTAGAGGCAGCATAAGTTCTTAGGGATTGGATGTCTGAGAAAGATTTTAATTCTCCATCACTGATGAAGCTTAGCTAAGTTGGATAGGTGATTTTTGGTTGAAATTGTTTATTTTTGAGAACTTTGAAGATTGGCCTGCAAGCTCTCCTAGACTGAAGTGTTTCTGTAGATAAATCTGTTGCTATTCTAATTGGTCTTCCCAAGTAGGTAGTCTGATCTTTTTCTCTTGCTGCCTTTAGGGTTTTTTTTTTCTTTTATACCTACTTTGTTTGGATGAATTACTATGTGTCTAGGAATTGATCTTATTTGTTGTCTCGCAGGGGTTCTCTGAATCTCTTGTGTTTGAATGGTCACATCACTGATGAGATGAGGGAAGTTTTCTTAAACAATTTAATGGAATGTTTGTTCCAGGGTAGTCTCTGTCTCTCTTTCTGACTCAGAAAGTCTAATTACTCTTAGGTTCAGCCTCTTGAAATAAATGCTCAGCTCTTGAAGATTTTGTTTTGTCTTTTTTAGCTTCTTTTCTATGTTTTTGACAGTTTGGGTTAGTTCTATATTTTAGTCCTCAAGCTCTGAGATTCTTTCTTCTGCTTGAATAATTCTCCTCTCCATGCGTATCAGTTTGCTATTCATTTCATTCATAGTATTCTTTACTGCTGTTATCTCAATTATCAACTCCATATTTTCCTCTTGTCTCTTCTCAATTCTTCTTATTCTGTCTATTAATGTCTTGATATCTGGGTTTGTAGTTTGAGACCAGTCATTTTGGGGGTTCTTCATTGTGTTCTGAAGTCTGTTTTCTTAGTGTCTGATCCCAGGGGTCTGTGTGAGAACCCTATTCTTTTTTTGGTTTTTTTCATCATTTATGCAGATCCCCCCACACACACACTTTTTTTCCCTCTTCTATAATTCTGTGTTCAGAGATGGGGGTTACTTTTACTTCTGTTTGCTCAATCTCCTATTCTTCCTAATGTGGATCCTCTGGCTTTATTCAATTCTGAAGCTGGACTGTGGGTTGGGAGCTGTCCTTTTTGCAGTTTTGAGATTTAATTGAGGGTGGAGCTGTGATTCAGAATCTATCCATAGATTCCAGGATCCACTGACAGGTGTATGGGCACCCTGGAACCCACTTCTTACTGCCTTACAATCTGTCCATGCAGTAGGGGTATAGGTTTGCTCCCTGAAAACAAAATGAGATAAGAAAAAGGAAAGAAGAAGGTGGAGAGAGAGAAGAGTAAGAGGGAAAACAGACAGACATACCAACTAACAAATGAAAGGAGACAAAGGCAGAAAAGAGTTTAAAAAAAAACCTAAAACATATAGACAATCATACAAACACACAAACCAACAAAAAAACCCCTATTGATGTATTCTTCCCATATGTAAACAGGAAGTCTAAAGAAAAAAATCAATAAAATAACAGAAACAAAGCAAGTATGAAAACATTATCAAAACAGAAAGAGAGAACAAAAAACTAAAACTAAAAGCAAACAAACAAAAATGAGCAAAACAGACAACAAAAAAAAAAGGAACCAAACTCACTCTGAGGTCATTCCTATAAGTCCAACTTCCTTTCAGCTCTGGCTTCTAGCCCCTTCCCTCTGCTCTCAGTACAGGCTGCTAGGGTTGCTCTCAGCTTGGGTCAGATGCCCCAGGCCTACTGTAGAAGGAGGGTGGATCAGATCTGGACTAATCATTGCATCCCTTAGATAAATCCCACTGAATCATGGTGTGTTATCATTTTAATGCACTGTTGGGTTCTGTTTGCCAGTTGTTTGTAGAAGATTTTTGTATTCCTGCTTATTAGAGTTAATGGCTTGTAGTTTCCTTTTTTGTTGTTGTTACATCCTCTCTGATACTGGTATCAGGGTAATGCTGGAATTGTAGAATAATTTAGGAAGGATTTCTTCTTCAAGTTTTTGGAAGAGTTTGAGAAGAATGAGTGTTAGTGCTTCTTTAAAATTAGGTAGAATTCGACAGTAAAGCCATCTAAGCCTGACCATTTATTGGCTGAAAGCCTTTTTATAACTGATTTAATCTCCTTACTAGTTATTGGTCCACACAGTTTTTCTACTTCTTAAAATTTTGATATGGAGCCTCAAAAGATCCCAAATATTCAAAACAATCTTGAAAAGGAAAAAAAAACTCAGGATATTACACTATGTAATTTCAAAGAATTTGATAAAGCCATAGTAATCAAAACAGTACAGTACTGGCATAAAAACAGATGCATAGACCAATAGAACAAGATAGAGAGTCCAGAAATAAATGCACACATCTATAACCAATTAACCTTTGACATGGGCACTGAAAATGAAAAATGAAAAAAGGATAGTCTTTTTTTTTTTTTATTAATCAGTATTTTTTATTATGGTTTTGTGGGGTACAGTTAAGGGTTAGGTGTACAATGATGTTTCATTCAGGCACCCTGTAGATAAGAAGTGTTTTCCCATCCCCCGACAGATATTTGCTACTGTTAATCCCATCTCCCTCCCCCCCATAGCTTCCCAGTACCATCAGTCATTTTCTTATAGTATTGCATTGGATGTTCAAGGTCCATTATATGAGTGAGAACATGTGATATTCGGATCTTTGTTTTTGTGAGAGGTCACTCAGTATTATAGACTCTAGTTCCATCCAGGTTGCAGCGAAATTCATGATTTTGTTCTTTTTATGGCTACATAGTATTCCATCTTGTATATGTACCACAATTTTTTTAATCCAGTCCTCTTTTGATGGGCAGCATGGTTGTTTCCAGGTTCTTGCTATTGTGAACAACGCTGTGATAAACATACGTGTGCAGGTATCTTTTTTATAGAGTGATTTGTGTTCTTCAGGGTATATTCCCAGTAGGGGGATTGCAG
>NW_007126463.1:0-432 GCF_000164805.1 Carlito syrichta
AGGAGAGCCAACATAAGCAGGGAGTAGTGGGGGTAAAGATCAATGCCCATGATTCAGACATGTCATAAGAATTGTCTGCACATAATTGGAGAAAATTAACAACAACAACAAAATTCCTTAAGTATGGAGGCATTTCTGCTTTGCTAGCCTGGCTCCCATTAACTGAATGCCTAAGAAACCACAGCAAAATGTCCCAGGGTAAAACCTAGACATGTGTAGAAACTGCCCCATGTAACTACTGAGACTAACTCAGGTTGATTTTCCTTTCCCAAATGGTTCCTCTGTCTGTTACAAGTCAGAAATTATGTCCAAATGCAAGTCAGATAAATATGGCAGGAGAACCATTAAAAACAGATGAACATCAATTCAACTAGGCAATGTGTTTTCCTCTATGGAATTTTTAGATTACCTGAAATCCCCATTTCTCCCATT
>NW_007126464.1:0-617 GCF_000164805.1 Carlito syrichta
AACTCTATGGCTTATTTGATGTGTACAAATCGTATTTTTGTTTTAATACTTTAGATATGTACATCATGATTCTGGTTTAATTACCGACATGTTGCAAATACTCTTTCAGTTTATGGAAATGTCAAACGGTTAGGTATTGACAGGTAAGAAACTTTAATAAAGCTTAACTTTGAACTCAGTGAAGATCACCCTTAGATAATTGGTATTATAATTGTGTTTTTGTTGTTGCTTTTGAAAAGATAAAGAAATTTGAAGTTATTTTGTTGCTGTCAGAATCTACCACCATGTATAAAGTAGATGTTACTTAAGACCATAATGGCATATTATATAAAAGAACAATCAACTACTAAGGTAAAAAGATTTTATAAAGTATAATTGGTTACTGCTACTTATTATTAATTGCCTCAGTCAGGGTTTTTAATTGCAGGTAGCAAAGGGCAGTTCTGACTAATTCAAGCAAAAAGGGAGTTATTGAAAGCATATTGGTTAGTTTACCAACTGATGGGAAGGTTGTTTACCGAACTGATGGGAAAGGTTCTTTACATAGGACAAGAAGACTAGGTAACATAAAAGCATAGCTAAGAATCATGATAGAAACCCATCTGGTGACAGTAATG
>NW_007126465.1:0-767 GCF_000164805.1 Carlito syrichta
AGAGTTACGGTTAAGTAAGGAAAGAAATGAGACTGTGACCTACACATTAATTATTTTTATTTGTCTTGACTATCTGAAAACAAAATGGTCACTCCTGCTGGATTATTTATCTAAGTTACTTCCTGAATATAATAATTGTATGTGTTTTTTCAAATACATTATCTCATTTGATCCCCAAAACAACAGTTAAACATATATCTTTCCCTCAAGTGCATCGATGAGAAACTGAAGCTTAAGCACATGACAATGTATTCAAGATATATTACTAAGTCTGTTTTAAGAACACCACTTGTCTATTGACACTAATCTCATGTTGTTGATATTTTTTCACTCTGCCTGCTGAAAATAAATATTCATGTCTAAGAAATGAACACATATCTAATGAAAATACCTGTCTAAGAATGAAAGCAATTATACTAAGGTGATTCATTTGAGAGCACTGTCAAATGACTCAAGAAATAAACATGCTTGATTACCAAACTAAGCAGAGACAGTTCATAATAATAAAGAGCAACATATGCCAATTCTTTAAAAATACTTGCTTTAATTTACTAGTCTAAGAATAAACTCTGCATCGGTTTAAGGAAATATAAAAATATTATTTCCACTTGTTCTTTTATAAAAAAATGGATTTAGAGAACATGCTAAAGTTATCTCTATAGGAGAAAATTCTACCCGCGTCATTTCCATAATTCTATCCATGTGTAATATATTTTCCCTTTCCATTTTAAATATATTAAATTTGAATCACGTTCACATCAGCTTTT
>NW_007126466.1:0-440 GCF_000164805.1 Carlito syrichta
ATTTGGGTTTCTGTTTGTTTATTATTGGTGTAGAGAAATGCGATTGTCTTTTGTACATTTATTTTGTATCCTGAGACTTTGCCAAAGGCCTTTATCAATGTAAGGAGGCCTTTGACAGATTCTCTTGGGTTTTCGAGGTACACCATCATATCATCTGCATAGAGAGATAACTTGACTGCCTCTTTTCCTATTTGAATACCTCTGATTGCCTCCTCTTCTCTGATTGCTCTAGCCAGGACTTCCAATACTATGTTGAACAGGAGGGGAGAGAGTGGGCATCCTTGTCTAGTTCCAGTTTTCAGGGGAATTGGTTCCAATTTTTGTCCATTTAGGAGTATGCTGGCTGTGGCTTTCTCATAGATGGCTTTTATTATTTTGAGGTATGTTCCCCGTATGCCTAGATGTTCAAGGGTTTTTATCAAGAAGGGGTGCTGGATTTT
>NW_007126467.1:0-464 GCF_000164805.1 Carlito syrichta
TTCGGAGGAGGGAGGACCAAGGAGGGAGGACTGCTTGAGCCTAGGAGTTTGAGATCAGCCTGGGCCACATGATGAGACCCTGTCTCTACAAAAAAAAGAAAAGGTGGGATGGGAGATCAAAGTAATGCAGCTCCATTGTATTCCCTACGCTGATAAGGCGGGGCAAATTGGTAGTTTAAAAAGGGAGAAGAAGGCAGAGGAGGAGAAAAAGGAAGGTGAGAAGCAGAGAAAGAAAACACAGAGGCCACTGTAGGTGACTCTGAAATGAGAATATCCTCAAGTCACAGTAGGCAGTGTCCCTGTCACCGACTCTGGCCCATTTGCCCAGGAGCCAACCAGCTTTGCATCCTGGGTGCTCAGAGAGTCCCTCGCTTGTTCTGCCTGGGTAGAATCAAGCTTGAAGTCATACACACTTTAGGGTCTTCACCGTTTGGGGAGTCACGTGACTTTGATCCCGGAGGGGG
>NW_007126468.1:0-448 GCF_000164805.1 Carlito syrichta
AAAAAAAAAAAAAAACTACAATCATCAAAACAGCTTGGTATTGGTACAGGAACAGGCATATAGATCAATGGAATAGAATTGAGATTCCAGAAGCAAAACCTCCATTTCTCAACCGACTCATCTTCGACAAAGCCCCCACCACCTACCACTGGGGAGAGGAGAACCTATTCAGTAAATGGTGCTGGGAAAACTGGCTGACCACATGCAGAAAATTGAAACAGGACCCCTATCTATCCCCATGCACAAAGGTTAACTCCAAATGGATCAGAGACCTAAATGTAAAACCTCAAACCATAAGAACCTTAAAAAATGAAGGACATACCCTCATGGAAATCGGAACTGGCATCCAATTCCTGAACAAAACCCCAAACCCACAGGTCATAATATATTTTTATAGACAAGTGGGACCTTATTAAACTGACAAGCTTCTAGCAAAGCCAAAGAAACC
>NW_007126469.1:0-737 GCF_000164805.1 Carlito syrichta
AAGTAGATCATATTGCTGCATCTTCAGAATCATGAGTGTTTCCTACTACAGTATTTTATTTTGTTATTTATTGATCACATCCAGAGAACTTCATTTCAGTTACTTTATTTTCATCACTAACATTTTCATAGTGTTTAAAAATTTATTTTATTTATATTATCATTTCTTTTGAATTCCTTTATTTTTTATGTACTTCTATAAACACAGCTGTCTTATAATTTTGTAATTGCTATGTTTTCTGAGTCCTTATATATTCACAGATTTTTGTTTATTATGGGTCACATTTTCTCTTCTTTTCATTCAGAAATCAGATATTCCATATTTTTAATGTTACTTTGAGAGCCTAGGTTCTAATATCTTTCTTTTAAGAATGTTCAGCTTTTTTTGGTAAACAATTAAGCTAATTACAAATTATTCTAATCCTTTTTAGCACTCTTTAAAAGTTTTTTATATGGCTGATCTTTGATGACCTTCTCTTTGCAAATAATTTATCCCTCAGACTTCTCCATTGAATGTCCTGGATGATCACAAGGGATTCTTCTTCTTTTTTTTTTTTTTTTTTTGCTTTTGAAAGTTCAAAACTGTTTTTAAAATTTTTTCTAACCCTCTGTGGGTGATGGGAGTTCTTATTCTTACAACTTCTGCTTTATTCTTCATAATTTTTGTACTTTTACTTTACACAAGAGGGGCCAAACATCTAGACTAGCCTAGAGGAGACACCTATGCAGATTTATGGA
>NW_007126470.1:0-721 GCF_000164805.1 Carlito syrichta
TGTAGTTCTCTTTCTTTGTTGGATCTTTACCTGGCTTGCCGTATCAATGTGATGTTGGCTTCGTAAAATGATTTGGGGAGAGTTCCATCTTTTTCAATCGCCTGGAATACCTTCAGTAGGATTGGTATCAGCTCCTCCTTAAACGTCTTGTAGAATTCTGCTGGAAAGTCATCTGGACCAGGGCTTTTTTTTTGTAGGAAGTTTTCTTATTACGTAGTCGATTTCCTTGATTGTTATTGGTCTATTAAGGGTCTCAATTTCTTCTTGTTCCAACCTAGGTAGGTTGTGTGATGTCAGAAAGTCCTCCATTTCCTTAAGGTTTTCAAGTTTGTTTCCATACAAGTGTACGTAATAGTCTCTAATTATCTTTGTCTTTCTTCAGGATCAGATATGACTTCATCTTTTGTGTTTCTGATTGTGCTTATTTGTTTTTTTTCTCATTTTTTCTTGGTCAGTCTAGCTAGGGGACCATCGATCTTGTTTATCCTTTCGAAGAACCAGCTTTTTTGTTTTATTGATTTTTTGTATTATCTTTTTGTCGTCTATGTCCTGGATTTGGGCTTTTATTTTGGTGATCTGGATTCTTCTGCTGAAATTTAGGGTTTTTGTGGTCTTGCTTTTTCCAGCTTCTTTTAGGTGGCTTTGTTAGGTTGTGAATTTTCTGTTTCCTTCCATTTTTCTTCATGTGTGTTTGAAGGGATATAAATTTCCCCTTCTTACT
>NW_007126471.1:0-396 GCF_000164805.1 Carlito syrichta
CGGGGTTGCCCACGAGATAGTCTGTTATTATTATGGTCACAGTGTTCTGTTATAGCTTGGTTATAGCACAACCAATAATATTTTATCACTTTCTTTAGATTAGAAACTTTTTGATGTTTTTAGTATTATTGAACAGCCTTTGAGCAGTTTTTCTCTCAGGATTTGGACATAGCTTTAGCTAAGATCAAAGATAATCCAGAATTGTCAATTATCTAAATTTTTATACTACTGAGGAGTCCAAATACTTACTTCTTTGTAAATCTCCATGTTATTTTGGTTTATAAATATTGGGCCCCAGATTGTCTTTTTTCGGTGTGCCTGATTTTAAATGCCTGTTGATTAAAAGTATCAGATTAATCTGAAACTTTGTTGCATAGTACAGCATTATATCTTAGG
>NW_007126472.1:0-531 GCF_000164805.1 Carlito syrichta
CACCTTTGAACTCAGGTTTAAATTGTTCACTTTTGAGTACATAATTTTACAAAAAGTGAAAAGTGTTTTCAAAACATGGGAGGAGGAATACAGGTCAGAAAGAAGAAGATGAAGCATATATCTACGATGTTTTGATATCCCTTAGCTTAGATTCCCCCCATCTCCACAATTGTACAGGGTAGATTGAGATAACTGCTGTTACCTGGCACAGAGTACAACAATTCTTATGGATATTACTGCATGTTTTTTCATCTGAATATAATTTACACTTGGAAATTTGAATTTCATATTTTGGTTGTCGAAGAGTTTGGTTGTCCACCATTTAAGGCAAAGAACCATTCATCATTAATAAGTAGCAGGTTTCAGTAAAATGTTTTGAAGGCCATAGTTCCACTCCAGCAAACAACCGTTCACATTTTTCTGTACCGTGGGCTCTGGGCTGAGTTGGAGTCTCACTCTGTGATCCGCACCGGAATGCAGTGGCCTCTCCCGGCCACCGCAACCTCGACCTGCTGGGCTCCATTGCTCCTT
>NW_007126473.1:0-723 GCF_000164805.1 Carlito syrichta
CCTACACAAAAGACAACAGTCATTTTAAAAGACATAATTTTTACTCTTCTATTTAAATATAAGGCAGTATTTTTAAAAATTTGAAAACACAGCTGGGTTCGGTGGCTCAGCCTGTAATCCCTCGCTTTGGGAGGCTGAGGTGAGTGGATTGCCTGAGCCCACGGGTTCGAGACTCCCCTGGGCAACTTGGCAAGACTTCATCTCTACAATAAATAAATTTTTAAAAAATCAGCCAGGTGTGGTAGCGCGTGCCTGTAATTCTGGCTACACGGAAGGCTCAGGTGGAAGGATTGCCGGAGCCCAGCAGGTTGAGGCTGAAGTGGCCAGGAGCGACCACTGCACTCCAGTCTGGATGACAGAGTGAGACTCCAACACACACACACACACACACACACACACACACACACACACACACACACACACAAACACTCCAGTTCCACTATATATTTTAGTAAAATTTTAAAGAACAGATGGCTTTCAAGATGTTATTATCATGAAAAAAATATTTAGATCTTCCTCTCTGAGTTGATGTTTATAGAAAACTAATATTTCATAAATTCCAAGTTACTATGGTGTATTATCTAGATGTTGTTCCTGTAATTCTATAAATATAAAAATTGTAACTTTCTATGTAACTTTAGTATTAATCAGCAATTATACTAGTGGAAGATAAAGTCAACCCATTTATTTTTTAAATTTTTTATTAGAGAAATAAACAAATAA